>NC_065445.1:40451033-40751033 GCF_917563875.1 Diabrotica virgifera virgifera | reverse complement strand
ACCCTTCTTATTCTACATTCTTCTTCATGTACCATTCTTTGTTCCTTTCAGAACGTTGGTTACCATCATAACTATCTTAATTTTATTTACTGCCACCCTTAATACAGTCTTGGATCAATACCATACCACTCTCGCAAGTTTTTCAACCAAGAGGTGCTTCTTCGTCCTGGACTGCGTTTGATTGCTATTTTCCCTTGAATAATATTTTGTAGCAACCTATATTAAATTTAATGTTGTTCTGAAGCTATTTCCTTGTGGAATTTTTATAATCAACTATTTTCAATGGGAAATAAGCCACAATTTTACCAAAAAAAAATGATTTTATTAACGTTTCGAAGCCCAAATCGGGTTTCGTTGTCAAAATACAAAATACATACTATTAAAATAAACAAAAATGCTGTTGCTATCAACAGCAAATTTAATTATCAACTACTCGAGATTTAAATTATAATAATTTACAAGAATACCTAAATGCTATTTACCCCTAGTACGTGGCTGAATAATTGGTAGCCTACTATTACCAAATTATTATTAATTGTAAAAATACAACTAGAAATAGTCAATATAAGTTCTATTCGTTTCCGAAAAATTATAAGCTTAAATTTGTCCCTACTGTCAATTAATCTAATAAATAGGAAATGGCTGTTGTCGGTGGACGTATTTCAATAGTTATAATGTATATTTACATTTATAGGTCTGGATCCCGCGTATGAAAAAAAAGTTGATTAATAGCAAGCTGAAAATTTGTTATTAGCTTAACGGTGTCTAGTCGGAAAAACTTTGATATATGGGAACACTGGAACAGGGGCAGTTTTAATTGTGGAACAGGTTAAAAATTTGGAACGGTCAGAACACGAAAATGGCACATTTATTTTTTCCGACAGAACAGACATAAACTCTCCGAACAGAGATTAAACTCTCATGCAAAAATCAGACTGCTATTTATCACCTGTCATAATTCCTGTCATTTGACATATTCTACATGTTCCACTCATTAAAACGCCAATTTGGTGATAAATAGCAGTCTGATTTTTGCATGAGAGTTTAATCTCTGTTCGGAGAGTTTAAGTCTGTTCTGTCGGACAAAATACATGTGCCGTTTTCGTGGTCTGACCGTTCCAAATTTTTAATCTGTTCCACAGTTAAAACTTCCCCTGTTCCAGTGTTCCCATATATTAATGTTTGTCCGACTAGACACCCTTAAGCTAATAACAAATTTTCAGCTTGCTATTAATCAACTTTTTTTTCATACACGGGATCCAGGCCTATTAACTATATATAATATAATAATATAACTATACATAATATGTTATAACATGTTTAACACAATAAACTTGAAAAATAAACACAATACTAGTTATAAATTCCAATTAACATAAACGTCACTGAACTAAAATGAGCTAATGTCACTGTCACTAAAATAAATGATAAACATCAAACTTTTTAGTAAACAAGATATAAATGTAAAAATATACTAACATTGTTACTTGTTACAGTTAAAATTCCTTTAAATTAGGAGTATTCTATTAAATAAACAACTTTAAGTAATTTTATGTGCATTTTATATAATAGAGAGATTTTGCACCTCTTATTTTGCAATTCCGTTACGGTTATCGTTATACTACGTCTGCGCAGTAGCGAATATATGATCCGTTATCGTTATTAAACATAAGGGATTCCGTAATTTACGGAGGTTTAAAGTAGTGCTTATCGTTATCGTTATAGTAATGGTTAAATTGTTTTGTTACCAGAATGTAAAAAAATCAGTAAAATTACATTTACATAGATTCTAATTTTGATTACCTATAAATTAAAATATCAAAAACTGTTCAAGTATATGCTTAAAATTACAATAACGTTGTGAAGTGAGGTTATGTTTAAATAACGATAACGATGACACGAAAAACCTACTTGACAGGCTGCAAAAACTCTGCTTTTTAACGTTGCCGTAATCGTTATACTTAATAAAGTTAACCATAGCGGAGCCAAAATCAGCGGTTATTTTAAGAGGTGCAAAATCTCTCTATTGTTAATATTAAAAGTGGCATGCGTCACTTGAATCTAACTTCAGCCCTTGAGTAATGACCCGTGAGTAACTTCAGCCCGTGAGTAATGAATTAATTATTATTACTCACGGGTACAGTAATGGGTGCTATTATCTATGAAAAAATAGCGAATAATGAGCGTGTTATTAAACGGTCGTAGAAAAATTATTTTATTTATTTATTAAAACGATCGCAAATATCTATAAGCAGGGTATTATTTGAGTCCCCTGCTGTTCAACCTAATCATGGATGAAATAATAAAACAAGCAACAACAAAAAAACTATACGAAATGGGAGAAAAACAAGTTAAAATAATCGGCTATGCAGGCGATGCAATAAGTACTAATATCAACCCTTAAACGCCCAAGGGTGGGTAAAAAATGTCCACCTAATGCGCATTCCCTTGTAACAAATTTATTACGTGTTTAAACATTTTTAAGAAATTATTTATTGTTAAAAAGACAGCCCTTTATCGAATGTTAATTTGGTTCTACCGATATTTTTGAAAATAAAAGTAGCATCTTGAGTTAAATATGGGTGGGCATAAAAAGTACACCTTTGGTAAAACTTGTTACTAAAGGTTTCTATATAATTTCTCGTTGGTAGGAAGATAATCCATATAATTATCAACGTATAATTACATAATCTACATAATTATCCGCCAATGAGAAAGTTGAAAGGAAGAATGTGGAGAAAATCGACAAATCTGAATTACTGGCTTTTACTGGTATGTTAATTTTGATGTACATTGTAATTTTGTTGTAAGGTTTGTAAATTGTTTATATTAATATTTTGAAAGATGCTGTGTTTATTAAGCATAAGAATCTTAAGTTTAATCCATTTCCAACAACTCTCAATAAGTATATTAGCTATTTTCGAGGTGGACATATTTTACCCACCCTTGGGCGTACATGGAACCTAAAAAAGGTTGGGCGTTTAAGGGTTAAGGGGTTAAAATCTTGGTCCAATGTTATATGCATTCATTTTTTTCGAATCCTGAGAAAACTAATAAATATTTTTGAAAAACTTCAACACAGAATTAAACATTTTTTGTTTATTTAGATAATGCCTCGACAACTAATGGCCGTTGGCATGGTAGGTACGGTAAATTTTTACAGTTAAGTACCTAGTGTCATGTGTAGTGTGTGTGTTGAGTAAGTGTCTTGTTACTTTGCAAAGTCGACGTCATTGTCTTTGCAAAGAGACGCTAATTATATCCGAATGTCTGCGGTCCCTCCGGTGAGTACCGATCCCACAAGGACAGAAACTATTTTCATTTATTAATTTATAATAAATGAAAAATTTCTGACCCTGGTGAGATTCGAACTCACGACCTTTTGGATTTTTCGATCCAAAGGTAGGCGCTCTTACCACTAAGCCACGGAGGGGGTAGAATTAAAGATTATATTATTACCGAGGGCCCAAAGTTTCTTTTGAATAAAATATTTGAAATTAAAAATCACACTAAATTTTCTCTTTTTTTTCACCCTTGTAACTTATTAAAATGAAGTTTATAGAAGTTTTCAGGGATTTTCGGCTATCGGTAATAATGTAATCTTTGATTCTGCGTTTAATTTTTTCTAAAATACTTAAGTATTAGTTTTCTCAGGATTCGAAAAAAATGAATGCATTCAAATAGCATTGGACCAAGATTTTACGCCTACCCCCTTAAAGTAAAGATGATTTACAACGTATGCTACACCGGTAGAAAATTTAACATGTAAATTTCCCCAAAAAAGACAAAATGCATGGTTATAACAGTACTTTCCGGTACTTTCTGCAACTTTCTGTCCCGATTTAACCCCGGTTAGAGGGATTTTGTCATGTAAAATTCCACTAACCGGGATTTAATCAGGACAGAAAGTAACTGCCCTTAAATCTACTATGATGTAAATTAGAGGGAGGGTAAGATAATAGAACAAGTGATGAAGTTTAAATCAGCGGCGGCTCGTGGCCTAAAAAAGTGGTGAAGATGAGGAAAGTCTTCCGGACCCAAAAGAAATTTCGGTATAATTATACTTACGACGCGCCCAAATCTCATTAAAAATTCTTTAAAAAAATGTGAGTTTAGGGCCCTAACAACTTGAAAACTTTTTATGGCACTTATATTAGAGAAGAGGATGAAGAGATACTTAAGCAAAAAAGCAGTATGTATTAGATAGATTAATAACACTGACTTATTGTAATTAATTTTTATAAATCAAGTCGAGTCTTCGATCGTTTATGGAAGCAAATCTATCAGTGATAACCTCGTAGAAAGGATGCTTGTGCATAAGTTTATTTAATAGTTCTCTATGAGTGCGATAACAGTCAAACTGTCAAACTAAAAGTTCTTAGCTTTTTTAAGCACGAAAAACTTCTTTCTACAGATACGATATTCGATGGAATTGTCAGAATTAAAAAAAAAACAAATTATAGTCTTCTGTAACAATGTCTTTAATTGGTTGTAATTTTATAACCAATTCTTGTAAATTACCATTTTTTAAATTTCCGTCAGAATAAAAAGCTTTAAGTCTTCGAATTTTAGTAAATTTTTTGCCAAAACTCAAAATAAATTTTGAAAAGCGTCGGAAGGAATGATGAAACTGCATGACCCGAACTTTGTTGTATCTGCTAAGCTTACGAATTTTAATTCATCACAATCCTGAAAATCTACATCCATTTCCATTAAAATATAATCATATATTAAATAAAAAAATTAATGCTCTGTATTGGGTAGAATTTGCATTCGTGCTCATACTGTCATCACACCTAGATCTTTTTAAAGTATTAATGACGGTCATTGTGCTTGTTTTGTCAAAAATAGAATTAAAAAATTATTCGCTTCTTTTATCACGTATTAATTGACGAGTCCTTTTTATCTAGTTTAAACAGAAATGAATATCTAGGGACGTTTTTTTTTTGAAGAACGTCATTTAAAATATCTGTTATAATATGAAAAATGTCGCTAAAAACTGTTGCTAAAAATGTAAATTCAAAATAATTTAAATCTCCTAAAAAGCCTTTAGCCAGCTGAACTGATTTGCGGTCTTCCATCTTCCGAAAAAAACGAATACTGCCCATCATAGCCACGCATCCAACTGATCCAATTAAAACTTTACTAAATGAATACGGCGGATTTATTTTTAAATTCATCTGCACTTGCTAATCTGGGTATTGTTGATGCTTGTGCAGCTGAGAAACGAAATTTCATCCACGTCTTCATCTAACTTTGCTCGAATCATAGAAGTCAAATGACACAGGTTTGGACCTGACCGTCAAGGGTCTACAGTTTTTATTTTGGGATTACATATTGAAATTCTTTTTTAATTTTTGGATTAGTTAAAAAAGAGTAGGTGTATAATTAATTTCAGTATTTATATATAATAATGCTACTTATATTTTTTTATCTTTTTGTCCCCATTTAATTATAATTTTTGGTGAAGCTCGCCTTCACCTACTTCACCTGGCCGGCCGCCGCTGGTTTAAATATCTACGCATCACACTATCTAGGCTACGGACAGCTCGAAACAGAATTGGAAGATCAAGTGAAGAGCAAACAGAGCCGCAGGTTGCCTGAATGAAACAGAGTGAGAAATAAAGATATCGGAAAAGAAAAGAAAGGCAGAATTTACAAAACAGTCATCAGATCAATAACGACATACGCGGCAGATAGACGACCTGATACAGAGAAAACAAAAATAATACTAGAAACAGAAGAGATGAAAACCATTCGAAAAATCGATGGTAAGAAACTTTGGGATAGAGCTAAGTAAGTAGAGATATATACGACGGAGATAAAAGGTGGAAAACATTAATAACTGCACCGAGAGAAAAAAATTCTTGACATAAAGAAAGTTTATTAATATTTAAGAAAGATCGACTTGGCATATTGCCTAAGAAATATATCTTTGTATATAAGATATAATTTTCTAAAATATTTCAAATAAATTCTACTATAGCCAAAGAAATATATCTTAAACATGATTGAACTATCACTTTCTGGCAAACTTCAAACCCATTTATCAGAAAGAAATTAGACTTGATGTTAATTAATTTTATTAGTCATAAAAATATATTTTCTACACATAACAAAACTATTCTTTCCGAGCAATAATATTTCTTAGTAAGGAATATTATTATTTTACTATTAATAATTAATGTATTTAATGTTAAGAAATATATTTCGCAGAGATAAACGTATATTTAGAGTTAAGTTAATATTTCTTGAAAATAAAGTGATATTACATACGACAAAATAAATCATTGTGTTAAGGTAAAATCATTATTTATTAATAAAACAAGATATAAAACGTTATTATTACATACAAATATTTTCTCCACTCTTAAACCACTGGCTTCTACACAACAATAAAAGGATGGAGAGGCAAATCCAACTTCCTCAAATTTTCCTTCTTTTGTTAATAGCACTTTGTATATCAGCAATTCACTAAAACAAAATCGTTATGTAGAAAGAGTAAACTTACTTTAATAAATTTTTTTTATAAAGACATAGATATTTATTTTAACAAATTTAGGAAATAAAAAAACAAATACACGGCCCCACATAAAAACTATTAATACTAATAATAATCAATCATATTTAGTTCAAACATGGCATTATTTAACCTACACATCTTTGTTTATTTTTTTCTTTTTGTTAATGAAGTATTAATTATTTATCTGTATAATATTAAGTCACACAATAAACATTGTTTAGCTAAAACAAGGGGGAAAATACAAACAATGTAAAACATTGAAGCAGACATAATAATATGTAATTTTCTTAATTTTTATAATCTAAAAGAGACAGCATACCTAATCATTAAGAAATTTTATTACGGGAAAGTATTATTAGTTTACATCTAAGTCATTTAATACATATTAACTAATTCACGGTTTTCGGCAATAACATTTCTTAACCATAAACATATATTTCTTTTAGACTAACTGATTTCTTTATCTCAAATAAATTAACAGAAAACATCCTCAGCGTTGCACCCGCCATGTTTAATATAGCGTTGTATTGTATATTTTTATAAAAGACGATACATTCAATAAACCTATTATAGTTGATACATAAGTATAGACATTTTTAAAAAGGTACTTACATGTATAAAGTTCTACCATTTTTGGAAGGCCCCGCAGTTGGTTAATAACTCCTTTCTTAATATTGTTCTGAAGCTATATATTATATCATTCTGTCCCAGCTTTAAATTGTGGCATATTTCCCAGTTAGAATAGTAAGCTCCTTTATTTCAGAGTCGTCCATCATTATACCTAAAAAGCATATAAAGATACTATTATGTTTCTTTTTTAACCATTCGGATACGCAACAATATTATTATTACATTTTAAATTACTCAATTTACTTTTATTTAATACCTATATATGTACGTACCTTCAAAATATCCGTTAATTTTTAAAGAACACCAATAAATCAAAAATCCATCTATATGAACATGAACATATCACGCCATATTGACAAACACTGACGACTAAATCATAAATAGTTAATCTGCGCAATTCTTTTGTGGAAGAAAATCTCTTTGCAAGTAACATTCCGGCATTAATGACAAAGTTTTTATTTTATAGCCACAGCTACTACAGAGGGTATTTCTGAAGAATTATTTCTTGTGGTTTAAAATATTTATTTGACTGCAAGAAAATTTCTTGTTCACAAATATAAATATGGATTAACTTAACATTATATTTCTTATACTACAAAATATTTGTAGTTTTCAATTTAAGAAATAAAAAATTTAGGATAAGAAAATTAAATGTAACCATTAATGCATTTCTTAGTATTGAAGAAATTATCTGTAAGAAAGTATTGAGTTGTGTTTAAAAAACTCGTTTCTTCATATGTGAGCCGGTATGTTTAAGTTAATAGGATATGTTAACTTTTAAGAAATATTGCTCAAAGAAATCGGTGATTTAGGAGAAAAGAAATTGTTCTCTCGGTGTGGGCAAAAAACAGAAAAGTAGAATGGAATGATCACATAAGCCGGATGACCACAAATAGAGTAGTCAGGACGGCGACAGGCGGTTTACCAATAGGAAGACGATCAGTGCGAAAACCACGAAAACGATGGAATGACAACTGAAGGCACGCTGAAAAAACAGACATAGTCATGTGTACACAAAAAGAACAAGAAAAAGATTATTTGTTTAAGCATTTGCTAATATTTGTTGCTTTGGTCTTCTGTGTTTCCAACATCATACCCTATTGGTTCTCGGAGGATTTGGTTTGGGTAATTTTCAAGGTATGCGAACTTTTTTCTGGCTTTTTCTATCTAGATCTCCAGTATCTAGGCACTTTTGGGGCCCGGATAGCTCAGGCGGTAGCATCTCTGACTTCCAAGCAGGTAGTTCGGGGTTCGAAACCCAGCGCCGGCGAGCAAATCTAGACATTTTTTAAAATGTCTATAGGCTCCAGGTCGACTCAGCCTGGTGCCTAAGAATGAGTACCTTGGGTAATGCTACAGTTACAAAGCCTCTACAAAAATATATCCGTTCCCACCTCTATACATCGTTTAGTTTTTGTAAAAAGTGGCAAGTTAGTTATTAGGGAGTTTTTGTGCATACAAATACGTAAACGTAACGCATCTTTTTGACATATACGCTTGCGCATTAATGGTTGAACTCCCGTATCGCGATACGTATTACCTAAGGTTACGGGCTGGTACGTTAGGTTCATACGCATCCCTATCGAGCCGAAAGTCACCGAATGCACACGAGGATCTTGCCCGATTACCTACATGTTACCTACCAAATGAACATTTCATCAGCGTACTATCCGTTTATAAACATTTTAAGGTTATATTGGTTATTGGTTTAGTCTATTTGAGTAAAATTATTCTGTGTTTGTAATTGGAAATTGGAACTTCATAATAGATTTAAAATTTTATTGTTTTTAAGTTGTCTATTAATAAAGCAAAACAAACAAATCTTGTATTAATTTAAGAAATACAGTGATCACCACAATTAATAACTAGATAAACAAAATGACCTAGTTTCAGTAAAATTTTCAAATAAATATTACCACACTATTTACATTATACCTACTGGAATTCTGATGTAGGTATACAATAATTTACAACTAAAAAGTAGGTATAAACAAAAATAAAAAAATTTTAACCTAAGGAAAAATAATATTTTTATATTTAAATAGAAGCAATTAAAACCATACAATTTCATCATTCATTTATCTTTTTTTTACATTTTTATATTAATTGTATATTGTGTGAACATTGTTTTATTTTTTTAAATGTCAACTGAATTTAAAAATGACTTTACGATTGGCTTTACGTTACGTTAAGGCAGTTACAAAAACTACCTATTTTAGCATTCATCCTCTACGACACGTTAGTTGCTTTACGTATACGGAGATGCGTACGTTACGTAGCAACAAAAACTCCCTATTTTTGAAAGACCACTAATTTAATATCAATTTGTAACCCCCTCCGTAGCTCAACGGTAAGAGGAGGCATCCCTTATAGCAGGGGTGGGCAAATACTTTTAAGCGCGGGCCAAAATGAAATTTTCAAAATGTCTCCCGGGCCGGAGACCTATACCATACCCAGTATGTACGCTGCGCACACGCTAATGTTTTTGGTGGATGTTTTTCTCTGCCCAAGAAATTTTTTTGACAACAATACTATAGTATTGTATCATTTTAAGGAATTTGGACAGATATTTGACTGTTAATAACAGATAATACTAATAATAAATTGTCATAGCCCTAACAAGGATCCAGATAAAAAATGAAATTCAGAAATTCAAGAGCAGCCTTTATGACGATAATAAAATTTCTGAGTAACCAAAGATTCAATTTGCAAATCTTATATCGAATTGTAAAACGTTATGTCAAGTCAACCATCATCGACGAAATTCAAAGGAGAAACTGATCTGGTATGGTCATGTAGAAAGAATGGACGACGACAGGCTGCCAAAACAAATTTTAAAATTGACGCCAAGGGAAAGAAGAGAGGAGGGCCGAAACAATCCTAGCTCTGTGGCATTCAGAAGGTAATGTCAAAAAGGAACCTTCACCCTGGCGAACGCAACGGCGAACGAACGAAGCTAGAAACTGGGAACCGGAAGGCAGAGAACCCTATAAAAAATCGGGATAATAATAAAAATGGTATGTCCACTCTATTCTCGTTTATTGGATTGTTAATGCTGACTTAATGAGAAAGCTGGAAGCTTTTGAGATGTGACTTTTTAGGAGAATTTTGAAAATACCATGGACCGATCATATTACGAACGAAATGGTAAGAAATCATTAAAAGGAGAAAGACAGCAAGAAGAAAGGGCACATACTTAGAAATGATAAGTAAGTTGTTGTAAGTTGTTGCAGCAGCTGATTATGAAAGGTAAAATCAAAAGAAAATGGTCCTGGTAGACCACAAATACCCTGGCCGAAAAATATTCGCGCCTGGACCGGGTTAAACATAGATGCTTTTAAGAAAAGCAGAAGATAGAGATTCATTTCATTGAACACTATTAACACGAACATGAATACTGTTGATTTCAGCAAAATCGCATAAAAGAGATGAGGAGCGTAGGCGCAAAATTTCGGACCAATGCTTTTTAAATGCATTCCTTTTTTTCGAATCCTGAGAAAACTAAAAAATATTTTTGAAAAATTTAAACGCAGAATGAGAGATTACATGTTTACCGAGGGCCGAAAATCCCTTAGAATAAACAAACAGTTTCTTTTGAATGAGATCTTTGAAATTAAAAAACACATTAAATGTTCTCTCTTTTTTCACCCCTGTGACTTATTAAAATAAACATAGAAGTTTTCAGGGACTTTCGGCCCTCGGCAATAATGTAATATTTCAGCGTTTAAATTTTTCAAAAATACTTATTACGTTTTCTCAGGATTGCTTGCGGGATTTCTCAATGGGCCGGATAAAGTAAGTAAAAGGGCCGGATCCGGCCCGAGGGCCGGCTTTTGCCCACCCCTGCCTTATAGCCTTCTTGTACACCGAGAGAACAATTTCTTTTCTCCTAAAACACCGATTTCTTTGAGCAATATTTCTTAAAAGTTAACATATCCTATTAACTTAAACATAGCGGTTCACATATAAAGAAACGAGTTTTTTAAACACAACTCAATAATTTCTTACAGATAATTTCTTCAATACTAAGAAATGCATTAATAATGGTTACATTTAATTTTCTTATCCTAAAGTTTTTATTTCTTAAATTGAAAACTACAAATATTTTGCAGTATAAGAAATATAATGTTAAGTTAATCCATATTTATATTTGTGAACAAGAAATTTTCTTGCAATCAAATAAATATTTTAAACCACAAGAAATAATTCTTCAGAAATACCCTCTGTAGTAACTGTGGTTATAAAATAAAAACTTTGTCATTAATGCCGAAATGTTACTTGCAAAGAGATTTTCTTCCACAAAAGAATTGCGCAGATTAACTATTTATGATTAAGTCGTCAGTGTTTGTCAAGATGGCGTGATATGTTCATGTTCATATAGATGGATGTTGGATTTATTGGTGTACTTTAAAAATTAACGGATATTTTGAAGGTACGTACATATATAGGTATTAAATAAAAGTAAATTGAGTAATTTAAGATGTAATAATAATATTGTTGCGTATCCGAATGGTTAAAAAAGAAACATAATCTTTATATGCTTTTTAGGTATAATGATGGACGACTCTGAAATAAAGGAGCTTATTATTCTAACTGGGAAATATGCCACAATTTAAAGCTGGGACAGAACGATATAATATATAGCTTCAGAACAATATTAAGAAAGGAGTTATTAACCAACTGCGGGGCCTTCCAGAAATGGTAGAACTTCATACATGTAAGTACCTTTTTAAAAATGTGTATACTTATGTATCAACCATAATAGGTTTCTTGAATGTATCGTCTTCTATAAAAATATACAATACAACGCTATATCAAACATGGCGGGTGCAACGCTGAGGATTTTTTCTGTTAATTTATTTGAGATAAAGAAATCAGTTAGTCTAAAAGAAATATATGTTTATAGTTAAGAAATGTTATTGCCGAAAACCGTGAATTAGTTAAAATGTATTAAATGGCTTAGATGTAAACTAATAATACTTTCCCGTAATAAAATTTCTTAATGATTAGGTATGCTGCCCCTTTTAGATTATAAAAATTAAGAAAATTACATATTATTATGTCTGCTTCAATGTTTTACATTGGTTGTATTTTCCCTCTTGTTTTAGCTAAACAATGTTTATTGTATGACTTAATATTATACAGATAAATAACTAATATTTCATTAACAAAAAGAAAAAAATAAACAAAGATGTATAGGTTAAATAATGCCATGTTTGAACTAAATATTATTGATTATTATTAATATTAATAGTTCTTATGTGGGGCCGTGTATTTGTTTTTTTTTGTATTTCCTAAATTTGTCAAAATAAATATCTATATCTTTATAAAAAAATTTTATTAAAGTAAGTTTACTCTTTCTACATAATGATTTTGTTTTTGAGGAAGTTGGATTTACCTCTCCATCTCTTTATTGTTGTATAGAAGCCAGTGGTTTAAGAGTGGAGAAAATATTTGTATAATAATAACGTTTTATATCTTGTTTTATTAATAAATAATGATTTTACCTTAACACAACGATTTATTTCGCCGTATTTAATATCACTTTATTTTCAAGAAATATTAACTTAACTCTAAATATACGTTTATCTCTGCGCAATATATTTCTTAACATTAAATAAATTAATTATTAATAGTAAAATAATAATATTCCTTACTAAGAAATATTATTGCTCAGAAAGAATAGTTTTCTAATGTGTAGAAAATATATTTTTATGACTAATAGAATTAATTAACATCAAGTGTAATTTCTTTCTGATAAATGGGTTTGAAGTTTGCCAGAAAGTGATAGTTCAATCCTGTTTAAGATATATTTCTTTGGCTGTAGTAGAATTTATTTGAAATATTTTAGAAAATTATATCTTACATACAAAGATATATTTCTTAGGCAATATGCCCAGTCGATCTTTCTTAAATATTAATAAAGTTTCTTTATGTCAAGAATTTTTTTCTCTCGGTGTAGCGCTGCAGAGTGGCCCGTCTGGTTTGACCCTATAGGTAGTATGATGATATCCAATAAAAGTCACCTAATTCAGTTAGTAATTGCGATATTTTTAATTAAATAAAAAAGAGTTTTTGAGTAAAATATGTATGTATTACACCGTTCTTAGGCGTCAACGCCCTTCGGTAGGGATTTATGGGGAAGTATCACCGAGCCGCAAGCCCTTATCCCTTGCCGTACTGCTCCCTCATAGGTCGATCAGATGCCCGCATATTCCAGTCTAAACGCCAGATTCATATTTAGAATTTTATACTGGCGCGTTAGCCTTTTTGTTTTTCCGATGGCCTGGGCTGGGCTTGAACTCACATACCTCAAGGCGAAGTGAAGTGTGGGTCAGCCGCTAGTCGCACTGAGCTATCCGATCGACATTTGACTTAAATAAAGTTAGTTAAACCATGTCAGGTTTTACATGATCTCTGGACCCACAGAACAACGTATAGCAGTATATTTGGAAGCTGCATATTTGAAATGCTTGTGTCCCAAAGTTCTTTGACGCTATTACAAAATATTATTTAATTTATATTTATTCACATTACCACTTATAATAATTGCAATGTTATAGTATCATAGGATTTAGTCTAGGCGCCAGAGGGGTCACCGTGTCCTTTTTAATTCTAATGGACAAACTCAACGGTTTCTTATGGATTTTTGGCTGATGATTACGAATTTCGAGGGTGGATTTCAATCCGAGTGGTCAAAAAATTGTTATAAACAATTTAATTGTTTATAAATTGTTTATAAGGCTCTGGCTCATAAACTAAAGAAATAAAAAAGGATGTTTCAAATAAAATTTGTTCTTTAATAAAAAACGAAGAAAAAACCGTTTACTAAACTTAAATCCAACAGTTAGAACTCAAGATATTGTAAAATTAGTGCACAATGCAAATTGCAAATTGCAAAATAAGTATTTTTCGAAGCTTTATTGTTCGTAACTCAGCTTCTGCGCATGCAAATGAGCCTTAGAAGGTCTCATTTTAAAGCTTTATTAATAGGCTTCGAAACAAAGTTTATTAAATTATTTTATCTTTATTTGTTTTAAAGTTATACCCGTATGAAGTTATAATTTTCTTAAAAAAAATGTACATTAATTTGTTTATAAAGGTTTCAAGTAAATTTAAGCTGTAAACATTTATACTTTAATTACCAATAATGATAGAAGAATCCAAAAGGAACATTTTTAGCGTTTTAAAATGTTCGTAAGTTTATTTTTGGTCAAGATATCGATATTTTAATGGCGCGCTATGAGGCGCAAAATCGGCTCATAGTCAAGTATGTAAGTATTTTTCGACGCTTTATCGATCATAACTCGGCTTCTACGCATGCAAATGAGCAAATATGTGATATCCATATAAAAATGGATCGAGTTCTTTTACAGCATCATCATTGCATATAAAACGAGCATTTATGTTGTGGCGGCATACACACAATTGACGTAACTTGATGATGTTGCAAAAGAACTAGATCCACTTTATATGTGGTTAGTCCACATCATATAGGTAATTAGACTAAAGTCCCAGAAAGTTTTAGTTTTACTGCCTACAAGAACAGACTTAGTACCACCATGTAAATGTAAAAATTGCTCTAAGAACTTATGCAGATGTAAAAAAGCTGAGATTCTCTTTATATCTCGATGCAGATGCATGAAAGATAATGTTTGTAAAAATAGTATTAATAAATAATATCAACTTACTTTTTAGTTATATTTCTGAAATATCAGTTTTTAATTTTTTTTCTCATTTAGTACAAAAAATAGAAGACAAAGTAAATAGAATGAAAGGTGACACGAGGTACAGTATGATGATTTAATTATAAGAATTATATGATAAAATTTTATTAGTATCTTCAAAAATGAAAAATGAAGATAACCTATATATATAGAAATTTTAATTTGCATCGAGAAGTTAGCACGTGAACCTTTACGCGGTGAGCCAATCTCGCGCCTAAGAGCGCGCTATTAAAATATCGATATCTTGGCCAAAAATAAACATACGAACATTTTCTTAAGCTCAAAATATTCCTTTTGAGTTCTTATATCATTATTGTTAATTAAAGTATAAAAGTTTATGGCTCAAATTTGCTTGAAACCCTTATAAACAAATTAGTGTGCAATTTTTTAAGAAAATTTTAACTTCAAACGGATATAACTTTAAAACAAACGAAGACAAATAATTTAATAAACTTTGTTTGGAAGCTTATTCATTAATCTTTAAAATAGGACCTTCTAAGTCTCATTTGGGTGCGTAGAAGCCGAGTTACGATCGATAAAGCTTCGAAAAATACTTATTTTGCAATTTGCAATTTGCATTGTGCACTAATTTTACAATATCTTCTAATTGTTGGATTTTAGATAAGTAAACATTTTTTTCTTCTTTTATTAATAACGAACAAATTTTATTTGAAACATTATTTTTTATCTCTTTTAGTTTATGGGCCATAGCCTTATAAACAATTTATAAACAATTAAATTGTTTATAACAATTTTTCGACCACTCGGATCGAATTTCACCCTCGAAATTCGTAATCAGCAGCCAAAAATCCATAAGAAACCGTTGAGTTTGTCCATCAGAATTGAAAAGTGTAGAATTATTGAGACAATCTTTATTTAGCACTTTATTACAATTATATTTCCAAGCGACAATCCATATTATTAACCTAACTTCTACCACCATCTTGACATCCTGTCGTTCTCCCCCAAAGAGGTTCTGTCTCAAGTACCGACTACGTTTCTGAAGGAAACGTATAAGTGGTTGCATACTGAGCTGACTCTACATTCTCCTCTTTTTAAATGAGGTAAGCCACAGAGCTCTCTATGAGAATTCCAGGACCCCAGCAAATATAGAATGAATACATAACATAACATAATATACATAACTTAACAACTATAGTCGGACAAGTAAATTGGCTTTTTAATGTTCCTTTTAGGCCTCAATAACAGATCAGGTTCCTGTACAGGTAAGTGTTCACTTTGGACATCACTTTTATTTGGTGAAGCATCGACTCCACAACTCTGACTCCCATGTATAGTCTCTAAAGTATCAGAGGAATTATTTATATTCTCATTCTCCTTTTCTTTGTGGGAGAAGCCTGGAGTTGCTAAGTCGCTGCCGTCAACAAATTTCTTAGGAACTAACTGGTTACTGGTATCAGGAGTATAGTAAGGTGCCTGGACCAAATGCCATCTGTTACGTCTGAATTGACCACTATTAGTTTGAACAACATAAGAGCGTGGTTCTTCACAAATTTCAATTACCTTTCCATATTGCCTAATATCAATAATCCAGACAGAATCGCCCACATATAAAGGTTGCATATCCTTGGCTCGGTGTCTACTATTATAATTATCTGCTTGTTTTTCCTTATTTTCCCTTTCTCTTAATGACACTCCCCCCTTAACAACCGATTGTTCCAAATTTAATGACAACTGTGGTAGATTAGTTCTTAATTTTCTAGAGAAAAACAGCTCTGCTGGTGAAAGTCCACACCTTAAAGGTGTAGCCCTATAGGCTAAGAGCGCTAAAAATATATCTTCACTATTCTTTTTGATTAGTTCTTTAGCAGTCTTAACTGCCCGTTCAACTAATCCATTGCTCTGTGCAAAGTATGGGCTACTAGTTACATGAATAAAATTATAATTTGAAGCAAATTTCTTAAATAATGTTGAAAATTGTGGTCCATTGTCACTACGCACAATATTGGGAATACCATATCTAGAGAATAAACCTTTCAAGTGATTTATAATAACAATTTCAGTCATGGAACTGAGCTCAAATATTTCAAAATATCTGGAGTAGTAGTCCACGACAATCAAGAACCATTTATCCAGTTTAAAAAGATCTAGCGCTATCTTTTCCCAAGGTCGTGTACATGATTCTTCTTTGTAAAAAGTTTCTTTTATATTTTCACGATTTTCCACACAATTGGGACAATTTCTAATCATTTTTTCTATTTGAGAAGACAGCCCGATCCACCACACTGTAGATTTAGCCCTGTCCCTGCACTTGACTACCCCCAGATGACCTGTGTGAATATATTCTAGACATTTAAGTTGTAAAGCTGCTGGTATAATAATTCGAGAACTTTTTAATAACAAATTTTCACAAAATGATATATCATATCTGAATTGAAAATATGGCAAAACATGCACAGGAATTTTAGACTTTTCTGGCCATGAAGTCAACGTATATTGTTTTATTATTTGTAAAACAGGGTCATTGCTTTGTTCCTCGATTATTTGCTTTATAAACCGATCTTTTATGGGTAAATTACGGATTACCGATTTAACATACCCCTCGACTTCAATACCTGTCAACTCATCATTATTAGGTACAGAATTTTTTATGGGACTTCGACTTAGTGCGTCTGACACAACCAACTGTTTTCCTGGGATGTAAACTACTTTATAATTGTAACGCATTAATCTCATCCGAAACCGCTGCAACCTAGGAGATAATTCATCCACATTTTTCGTCTGTAAAATTTGAACAAGGGGTTTTGAGTCTGTTTCAAAAATCAAATCTTTGACCCCTGTTATATAATCAGCAAACTTTTCAGCTGCCCACGTAATTGCCAGGGCTTCTTTTTCTATCTGCGCGTATCGACCCTCTACTTGACTTAATAATCGAGATGAAAATGCCACTATTTCGCGAGATTTATCTAGATTTTCTTGCATCAGACAAGTTCCTATGCCAAAACAACTAGAGTCTGAATTTACAACAATAGTTTTGTTCGCATCAAAATATGATAAATTTGGGGAACTTTCTAAACATTTTTTTAGAGTATTTAGAGCTTGAATTTGAGCAGGTCCCCATAAGAATACTGAGTCCTTTTTTAGAAGAGATGTTAAAGGTTCTAAAATTTCAGATTTGTTTTTAATATATTTACCCGCAAAATTAATCATACCTAATAATCTTAAAAGTTCTGTTTTATTTTCTGGTTCTGGGAATTCTCTAATTGCTCTGACCCGTTCAGGATCTATTTTAACCCCAGAAGTAGTGATGATATGCCCCAAGTACTTGACTGACTTAGCAGCAATGACACATTTGTTTTTATTAAGGGTTATACCTTCACTGTGTAATTTTATTAGAACTTGGTTTAAAATTTCGTCATGTTCTTTGACTGAACTAGCATGGATTAAAATATCATCCATATAAAAGACTACCCCTTTCATACCTGAAAGAATCTTAGAAAACCTAAGTGCAAAATATTCTGGAGAACATGAAATTCCAAAGGGAAGACGTGTAAAAAAGTATCGACCAAATGGTGTGATGAATGTAGTTAGCAATTGGCTTTCTGGTTTCAGTTTAATTTGGAAGTAACCACTAGTTGTGTCGAGCTTAGAAAATATTATTGAATTTTTCAGTTGAGCCAAAGTATGCTCTATTTTTGGAAGTGGGAAATAAGCTCTTAATACACTTTGGTTAAGTTTTGTGTAATCTCCGCACAACCTAACAGAGTCACCCTTTGGTACACAAACAATAGGACTTACCCACCTGGTATGTTCTTCAATTGGTTTTATTATACCCAACTGAAGTAGACGGTCTAACTCAACTTTTAACTTGGGCATGAGTGGTAATGGAACTACTCGTGGTACTGACTGAGCAAATGGCTGAACATTAGATTTTAGCTCAAGTTTCATTTCTGTTTTAAATTCCCCAATATCATCAAATATTCCTTGAAATGACTCAGCTATCGTTTCTAATGAGTACTTGCTAGCACTGTAGGTCTCTGATTCTGCCCCAAATGCATTTATATTTTTAGATACTAAGTTATTAATATAACGTGAACTATTTTTATTAATATTAAGCATTTTTAATTTTATAATTCCAGGCCGACCAAGGATAGGCACCTTTAGATTTTTTACAACATATAAAGATTCTGAACACATATTGTCATTATAAGTCAAATTAACATCAATTTTACCCTCAATTTCTAGTTTTTTATTATCAGGGCCCCCTATGGACTCCTGGCAAACATACATTTTATTTTTGTAGAAATCAGACAACATATTTCTAGAGACACAACTTACATCAGCACCTGTATCAACAAGAAAAGGCATAACATATTTATTGTCAACTAAAACTTTTGCAAACCACTGATCTTTATCATTAGTGTAAATGTGTCCTAGATGAAAATCAAAGTTATTTACCTGTAAGTTTTCCATTTCATTTTCTATTCCTACCTCACTTTCAGCACAGTTTTGACCTTCAACTACTCTTACATTCCTGCCGGATCTACATCTAGCTTGCCAATGTCCTTTCTTTCCACATAATCGACAACGACTATCTTTTGCTGGACATCTTTCTCGGCTGTTGCAGCTTGGTACACTACAGTATGTACATTTGTAGTTTTTGTTGGATTTCCCCCATGTGTTCTGTTGTCCATATTTATTTGGTTCTGCTTGTGATTGTGACCAGTAGTTACCTCTGTGTGCATTGACCGTAGCTACTTCTTGTACTCGTTCTTGCCTAAGAATCCTGTTTTGAGAATTCTGCAGCTCGGCTTGACATACTGTTAATACAGCTTCCCCTAATGTTAGGTTCTTTTGGAGTTGTAACCTCTCACTTACTTTTACATCTAAAACTCCTACTACTATGCGGTCTCTTATTAACTCATCTTTTAGAGCCCCATAACTACAATGCTCTGCCAGGCTATGAAGTGCAGTGATATATGCATCCACCGACTCCCCTGGCTGTTGACTACGTGTGTTGAACTTGAATCGTTCAAATATTACGTTCTTTTGGGGTATAAAATGAGCGTCAAACTTCTCGATAATAATACTATATACTTGCTGTGCGGGTGTTAGATTAAATTGAGTTATAATTTCCTCTGCTTCTGCCCCCATTAGATACACTAGCATATCAATTTTTTCAGCTTCTGGTTTGTTTATAAAACCACTAACCGACATATATCTTTCTAACCTCTTTTTCCACTGATTCCATGATCCTGGAAGGGAGAAATTAAACTCAGAAGGAGCTGATACTGTTGCCATGTTGGCAAGCACATGGCTTCCTGCTTGATTCTCTGCCATCCCTGGAATTATTTAACTCTATTTCTGCTCTTCGAAGAAGGTTCTACTTGCCAAATATTCCTCGGAGTATTTGCAAGTTCGCTGCCACCATGTAGAATTATTGAGACAATCTTTATTTAGCACTTTATTACAATTATATTTCCAAGCGACAATCCATATTATTAACCTAACTTCTACCACCATCTTGACATCCTGTCGTTCTCCCCCAAAGAGGTTCTGTCTCAAGTACCGACTACGTTTCTGAAGGAAACGTATAAGTGGTTGCATACTGAGCTGACTCTACAAAAAGGACACGGTGACCTCTATTTGGCGCCTAGACTAATTGTGTGTATACTGAATAATTAAATTTCTACTACTTTAATTAATTCAACTCTTGCTTTATGTTATAGTTGATGAGAACGGCTTTCATAATTACTATGCCTCTGATACCAGAGCTCAGTGGCAAAGCAACTATAGTCAACAATTCTATCCTAAAAATATATTCAAAAGTTGGATGTGCTTTAGGAATCATCCCTATGAAATGGAAAAGGAGCTACCTCACCTATATGTGTTGCTACTTTATATCTGCTTTTTTCACTTGCAAATTCTTATTTCACTTAATTGGGTATCCTCGAAATGTGTACACTTTTGTATTTTGGGCGAACACTTTAACCAATCCTGTTTATAATTTTGTCTGCCTATATCAAACGATCTCAACAAGAGAAAATGGAATATTTTCTTTGAACACATACTTGAAGAAAATTAAAGACAAAAATTTGGATATATTAATCGTAAAAGGACTTTTTGTCAGATTTATAATAACTGTTATAATAACACTATTTATTCTGATATTGTATCTATTTATAATAGATACGACTGATATAGTACAAGTCATGTTTGTCACAGGACATCTTTTTACTTCTTTTCAAATGATCTTTACCGTTTTGTATACATCGGAAATTTTAAAAATTCTGTCAAATAAGATTTCGTATTTAGAAGTACATCTACAAGAATGTGTTTGCAGTCATCATTTGGTAAGAGATGAAAGAGGGCAAAATATTGCAAAAATTTTTCCTATGTATAATGAAGTGATTGAAGCAACGCTTCTATTTAATAATATTTTTGGATCAATTATCTGCACGTACTTTTTTATTACGTTCTTTGTAATGATGATGTTGGGCAACTGGGTTATACTTTTTATTACTGACAAAACTGCCGAATTTCCATTACACATAATAATGGGGATAATCCCTTACTCTTGGTTACTGTTGGTAAGTAAGTTTATTATAGTATTTATTCTTTTGTATCTTGGTTGAGATCTGATAATCAGACCCCACGTACGTAAAATTATTTTGTTCTAATACATATCACGTCCATTAGAAGCTATAACGTTATAAACGTCACATCTTTGTTATCTTATTTTAAGATAATTATTTTATTTTATTTTCTTTAATAATTTATAAATAATAATATTCTAGTATTTGTTTACCTGTTTTCCCCCGTTAAAAACTCGTATGGCGCCTTCCTCAATTATAGGCATATCTCCGTCTAAATATGAAACATCCAATCACTGTGTCATAATACGGAACATTCTTATTCCATCATTCTATGGTTCATGTCAATGTCATTACACTACCGTTTCTGACAATATCAAGCCCCCACTAACTAAATCTGTCAGTTAGTCCCTTTCTCTTCAAAATGGATAAACTTTTTTTTTAATTTTTGGAAACTACTTATAGGGGAGTGCAATTAGAACGAAAACATGCATTGTTTCGGAAAAATTCAAACAAGCATAATATATTTTTCTAAAACTTTTTTATTAGTTTATATGCATGTTAAAGTAAAAGGTTCTACTCGCAGATTTGGCCGCTAATTGTTTATTAATTGTTTAAACAATAACAATTGTTTTGTATAAATAATTTTAAAAATATCATTAAATTCATCATTTTACTTTGATCAAATATGTTTCTATTTTGTTTTTGATTATGCTGAATCCGAATATGGCATTGCAATTTGATAATTCTTATACAGAAGCTCTTATACAGTATGTCTGCGTAGCTAGGAACCACATGGAAAACTTTTTTATTATCAATTTTACGAAAAAAAGTTATTTTTCATAAAATGCTCTGGATAGTCAACAATCTAAAACTCAACCATCAGATATCAAGTTTTATCAATTTTATACGAGTTATGTAAAAAATATGAATTTCGTTAAAGAGTAAAGTACCTTTATATTCCAGAATATTAATAAATGCTATTATGAAAAGTTGTTTGAAATTAAAAACTATGTTTAAATATACAATTACATCATTCTAAAAGAAATTTTTTTTTATTTTTTCTCAAATTACGGATACTCATTATTTTATTACAATTTATGATAACTATTTTATTATCACTTTTACGAAAAAAGTTATTCCTCATAAAATGCTCGCCCTGGTCTAAAATGCAACCATCAGATATCAAACTTTTTTAATTTTATACGAGGTATGTAAAAAATATGAATTTTTCTTAAGAGTTAAGTGCCTTTATTATTCACAATATTTTAATTAGAAGGATGTAATTGAACACTAGAACAATTTTTTTAATTCCAAACAACTTTTCTTAATAACAATTTTCGATATTGTGAAATGTAAAGGTACTTTACTCTTGAGTGAGACTCATATTTTTTGACATACTTCGTATAAAATTAATTAAATTTGATATTTGATGATTTCAATCTTAGAGTATACACGATGCAGAGTATTTTATAAAGAATGCCTTTTTTTCGTAAAACTGATAATAAAAATTTATCAATAGGTTCCAAGTTACGCAGACATACGGTACCTATAAGAGCTACAAAAAATTTTTTGCTGAACATTTATTATTGTTGAATCTTATTATTAAATGTATTTTAGGTAAGTTTTACAGAAAAAAGTTTTGATCACTTTGTATAAACATTTTTTTAGCTGATAATTTTCGGTTTTTGTATTACATTTTTGTTGTCTTTCTTAATTTTCTCAAAAAAATAGTTTATTTCATTTCTAAAGTAATAGTATATTAAGTATGGAGAACGGTAAGGGTTTTATACCGATCGAAGACAATTGTTTGGAGGAGGAGTGGAGAGACGACTCCAATTATTGTCTGAGATCGGTTACCCTTAACGTTCGACATGCTTATATTAACGTTTTTTGCACGATTGATACCATTATAAATTATAAAATTAAACATTTTTGTCATATTGACTAGTGAAAAAATGTTGGCTATAGGCCTAAGAAAGCGAGCATTTTTACACGGGAGCAATTTGAAAAATTTCTGATGGAAGCACCGGATGAAGAATTTCTAGTTCACAAGGTAATATAAGCTAGTTTAGGTAAAAGAAATACCCTAATGAAGATTTTTTCATAATTTGTAGGTCGCAATGATATTGGGAATATCTGGTGCCTGTAGAAGAGGAGAATTATATAATATTACTATGAATGACATCCAACAAACCGATGGTTTAATGATTGTAAAAGTACCCAATACAAAAACGAACATCCAGCATCCAGCGTACTTTTACAGTCGTTAATAAACCAGACGATAAAATTCCATATTTAGAAATTCTGCAAGAGTATATAAAACTTTGTCCATTACAAGTAAAATCATTTGTTCTTAAGATACGCCAAAGGAAAATGCTGTGCTCAAGTAATAGGGAAAGGGACAATCGGAGGCTGGCCTTCTCAAATTGCCAAATTTTAAAATTTGCCTAATCCCAAGAACTATACTGGTCATTCGTTCAGGAGGACATCAGCAACGCTAATAAAGGTGTTGATGTCCTCGGATTAAAGCGTCATGGAGGTTGGCGTTCATCGACAGTGACAGAAAGCTATGTAGAAGATTCTCTTCAAAATAAAATAGATTTTGCCGAAAAAATATTGTGCAATACTAGTAATAATGCGATTCTGCAGGAGTTTCTGTTAGAAGTGAAACCACAGCCCAAACAAGTGGGATTTCATTAAATAATTTAACAAATTGTACCATAAGTTTCAATATTAATAAATAATTCGTTAGTTTTTTTTATTCTTTCAAAAAATAAATTAAAATTAAGAGATTTTTTAACTCGACGGTAAGTGAATTACTTACCGTCGAGTTGGAGTACTTACCGTCGAGTTGGATTACTTACCGTCGAGTTGCTAGTAAATGTCACCTACTGACGTAAAATCTGTCACGGTAAACAGTCAAAAATGATCAATCGTGCAAAAAATAATTTAGTGCATTTTAAAGATTACATCCTAAGCTTTAATAAAGCACTTAATAAATCTCTAATAGATCTGTTCAAACTTTAGTAATACCATCTTAAAGTGGTGGTAATTCTATAAAACTACGAAGATTTCAAAAATTACATTGTTTGAGACGTCATATCATTTGAATTAAATTTTTGAGATTTTTTTTGAATAAAACATCATTTAGTAAGATGCTTGAAAGGTAAGTTGTGCAAAATTGAGAGTTTTATAAGAAAAATTGTATTAGTTACACATTTTTATATAATTTTTAAATAAAATTCATGTAAGGCTCATTTTCCGCCCACACCGTACTTGTGACTATACATTTTATTTCTTTTTATTATAATCATAAGATAGATTAATTACTCTTCTTTCATGTTCAATTTGTAAAATTTCATTTGATCCATTAGTTAAAGAATTACATTAAATAACTCAATCGTGCACTTCGCCGTACGCTAGTTTACAGTGCGCCAATGTTTGTGAGAAGGGTGACTTTAGCGTTATAAATAAAAAATTATAGAAGATACAGATTTAATTTTAGAAAATTCTTTATATAAGATTTTTTTGTAAAATTTTCTAAATTTTTCAATGGTCAAGTCAGTTTTTTTCTAAAATTTATGTTTTCGGAGTTATTTAAAAAAACATCTAATTTCGTAGTTCATTTGTTTAATAAAAACTGAAGCACCCACTTCTCGAGTAGAACTTTTTGATATGTTGTTTATTAAACATTTCTTAATGAAATTACAAAAAGTCCTATCTTGTTTGATTTTTTCCGAAGTGAAAATCTATATGCACTCCCCTATAATATTATATCTAATATTTTTGTCAATATTTTCTAACTCTTATTTTTCTCTAAATTATTGATAATGTTTCTATTTTCCATGATATGAAAACAAAAATATAATTACTGCTTTGCATGTTAACTAATTTTACTAAGAGCTTTATTAATTTGTATGATGAGTAGGAGTGGGTGCAGTAGATGCACATGCATTGATTAAGCAAGTTATGTTCCATTCAAGATGTTTCAAGACGTCAAAAATTCAAATAATTCTTCCCATAATGACTTATTACCCAAACTCTATATATACGTAGGCCATTTTTTGGGATTTATTCCTACAAAACATAGAAAGACCTACTTGTTGTTTTTATTACTAACTTATAATTTGTTATTTTTTTTGACATGTGAATATTACATAAAGATGAAAAGTGGTCCTCATCAGCAATATTCCGTATTAGCTTGGATTACTAACATTTTATATTCATTGAATAATTGGGTAATCCTATATCAATCTGCAAAGTATAGCGAGAAACGTAATACCTTGTTTGGGCTTTTAAAGAAAATATCAAACGATGAAACTGATGGAAGAATAGTTATGCCAACTTTTACAAAAATAACAGTTTTTGTAATGTTCGTGCTTGTATCTAGTGTTTTGGTCATTACCTTAGGTAAAGGTACCGTTGACTCTATATTTAACTTTCAACGTATCTATACTGTGCATCAAATCATCTTCACGGCAGTATATGTATCAGAGCTACTAATAATTTTAATAGCAAAAATAAATTTTTTAAATATTGAATTAAGAGATAATTTCGTTCAACATCAGTTAATCCTCCAGGAAAATATAAAAAGCATTAAAAATATTTATCTGATTTACGCAGATATCAATGAAGCCTGCATACTATTTAATAATATAATCGGACCAATTATTTTGATCTCTTTTTGTATTACTTTTCTGGATTTGCTAGTTCTGTGTAATTGGATAATATTATATATGTTAGATACATCTAATATAATACCAGTAAAACTCTTAACATATGTGGGACCAATATTCATTATTTTGATGGTAAGATTAAAAAATTAATACAATTTCTCCTAAGTTGTGCTCACTACGGAGAGCAATGGATTGTATCCTCGCTCCGACCCTTGCTCCCTGGTATTTATATTCGTTATATTCGTGAATTCTCGCATTTAAAATAAATACATTACGTTAAATGCGAGAATTCACGAATATAAATACCAGGGAGCAAGGGCCGGAGCGAGGATACAATCCATCGTACTGAGCACACCCCTAAAGTATAATCTTTCAAAAGGGTGTAAGTCGTATGAATTATATATCTACTGTTCTTTATGGGTTTAAGTTTTATATATAGAGATGTAATTGCAGAAAATTTTGCTATTTCTCCATGCTTTTTTAGGATGCGACACAACATCAGCAGCTTACAAAATCGGCAAACTTAAATTCATCAAAATTTTACAGAAACATCTTGAGCTAGCTAGCGGAATAGTATTATTTCTCGGTGCGAAAGTCGAGACATCTTTGCTCACTGTCGTTGGCGAACGTTTTGTCTTCTTTTTATCTGATGGAAATAAAGATAGTGGTCTGGACAGTACGATATAAAAACGATTCTTTAAGTCAGTGACCAAAAATACGTTTAACTTATCCTAACAATCCTGAAGATTAGGTGCAAAAATCTTGACAAAATTTTAATACTAATCCAAACTTTCAAAACTACAACCCCCAAAATTCTGAACTTTGTTTTCTGCAGATGCAAGGAAAACTGTGGAAGTAGGTATGTGTGCTTACCGAAAAACAAGCTTCAAATGATCTGCAGTATGCCTCAATTGTTTTGGTGAAACCTGCAATGACAATAGGGAAGTATCAAAATTTCAATTTGTAACACACTACTCTGGGTATTGTGATTTGGAAAGAATCATAACTTACAAATTAAAGAAGAAATGGGAGATAAGTTATTGAAGAGACTAATAAAGAATGGCTTAGCTCAGAGGAACAAATTTAAATGGACAGAGAGACACAAAATCTCAAGTGAGAATTCGGGCTAGTTTTACTACACTGAAGATTGGCTTTGAGACATGAATAGAGATATTGGATAATGAAATGATATACATAAGGAAGAAAATGAGACCTTTTAATACAAAAATTCAATGCAACTAGATAAGACCACTAGAGATAGATTGATATGAAAGCTACGATAAGTAGAGATATTTACGGAGTTGCCTAAGCAACAGACTATGGGCGCTAACTCAAGATAATGCTTGAGATTTGGAAGTAATCGAAGAAAATGTATTTGAATTTGCACCATATTGAACCAAATATTATATATAACATTTGGGTTAATATTTTTTAACTTGTGTTGTTCTCTAAATTATCTATAAAGTTTCTATTTTCCATGATATGAAAACAGAAATATAATTATTGCTTTGAGTAATTCATCACAATACGAAATCATTCGTTAGATATTAACTAATTTTACTAAGAGCTTTATTAATAATTTGTATAATGCCTAGGAGTGAGTGCAGTAAGTGCACATGCATTGATTGAGCAAGTTATATTCTATTCAAGATGTTTCAAGGCGTCAACAATGCAAACAATTCTTCCCATAATGACTTAGGGTGCCGGACAATTGCCCGAAAACAGTTTCCCGAAAGACAATTCCCCGAAAGCAATTCCCCGAATGGACAATTCCCCGAATGGACAATTTCCCGAATAGACAATTGCCAGAATAGACAATTGGCACATAAACAATTGCCAGAAAGGGGAATTGACCGAAAAATAAATTTAAATAATTATCGCTTTATAAAATATGTATTTCCTATATACTAATCCGGTTTTTTACGTGCTATTTAAATAGTTATTACTGCTTATATTGTGTTCGACCTAGCTATTTTGTTAATTAATTTATTATTATAATATATATTTTTTATTCCATGTTCCCTTCACACTTTACTCAGGCTTAGGATTGGCAGGCAGCGTACGGCTGGCGTGTTTAGAACTTGCAATAAACATCAAATTTGTCTTCTTTTTGAATTTATTTTAGTTTATTTTATTTTTTATTAATTTTTTTTAATTTTTTATTTTTTTTTATGTTTTTAAGTTTATTTTAATTTTTATTAATTCTTTTAAATTTATTTATGCATATGATCTTTATCTCGTATTTATTATATACTAATACGATAAATGATGTGCTATTCCCCGCAAGAATTCGTAAGTGTTCGCAGGCTCGTAATATTGTTTACCAGACTTGCAATCCGCTTTGTACAATCTCTGTATTTTTTACGTGTAGGAGGGCCTTCCAAGCCTCCTATATACTGTTCAATTTGAAGTTCATGTAAGCTCTGCTCCAGCTGAATGCCTTTAATAAATCTCCAAATATTTGGATGATCTGCGGAAATCTGTTGTTCAAACCCTCGATGCCATCCTTCTATGGAATTGTTTGTTTTTGGTAAACTTTCTTGGACCCCATCATAACAATTCCACAGATCATCTGAAAATAAGGGCCAACGACATTGTCTACCTCTTTGTGGACGCCCGATCCAGGTATCTTCAAAATAATCAATTACTGACTGGGCTTCTGCTGGAAGCTTCTGCTCCTTGCTCGCAAATCGTTTCAAATGCCTCCACTACGTCTGCAGTGGGAACGAATGCTAAGGCCGCTAATAATCGTAGTTTTAAAGCAAAATCTGAATCAGTTTCATATCTTCTTTTTAAACCGTCTGACTGGATTCTTCTAAAGAGACATTGAGTGAAATGGAAAAAGCACCCACGATGTCTTGAGTCGGGATATTCTTGTCTTATAGCACTTATCATACCGCTTTCAAAATCTGTTAATATGGTTGCAGGCAACGCTCCAAGCAAAAGTTCTTTTAATTTTAAAAGTAGTTTCTTCTGTCTTGTTAGGTAGTAGTGCGAATACTAAAGGAATCTCAGTATTCTTCTCTAATCCATGGATTGTATATAGTTGATAAAAGGGTGAGGTACAGTTTTGAAAGTTCCGTCGGCAAACCAGTGTAGTGACCTTGCCAGAAGAAGCAGATTTTGTCTTGTTGAAAAAAATTAACAACCGATCATCGTGTGGGCCTGAATCAAATAGTAAAAATTGTTCTCCATTTTGTGTTAGCTTATACTCTTCTGGAAAAACAATGTCCCTTCTGTGAAGAAGTAAAGCCGGAGCGGCTTGCTGATTACTTCCTACATGCTTTATTGTTCTTTTAATGCTGCTCACTTTTGGAAGCGTGGCAGCTGTAGCTTGACTAAGCTGAACAAATGCAGTGGATATTATATGATGTGGACCATCTTGGGTTTGTGTAGCGTTTTCACGTATTCCATTAAAAAATTTTGTTTTTTCCACTTGCATTGCAACCGCTATTCAGGGGTTCCCAACCGGTGGTACGCGTACCACTGGTGGTACGCGGAAAGATTTCAGGTGGTACGCGTCGCTTGGGTGAAACAAGCGATTACGATGGGACTTTAACTGCGGAAGTGCCAGTTGCGTCTCTTCAAACTGAGGTCAGAAATTTTAGTGCTTTTGAAAGAAAAAAATATTGGCATGAAAAGTTGTTCTGTGATGAAGAATAGTTTCCAAGATTGGCATATCTAGCTGACATTTATGAAAGACTCAACAAGCGAAACATGGAGCTTCAGGGAGTAAACACAACACCCTTCACAGCCAACGAGAAAATAAACTCCTTCAAGAAAAAGTTGGTTCTTTTATGTTCTAAATACTATCCGTTGCAAGATAATTCGGATGGAATTTCCCAGATTATTTTGTGCTTGATATCGGCCCAGTCTCTTAATCTGGGGAATTCCATCCGAATTGTCTTGTAACGGATAGTACAGGGGAAGGATGTCTCTGCATTTCCTACGCTGTCATCATTTTTTAACGAAAACTAAATATCTCCAATACCATATTATGTCGTTGCTGATATAATTCTTCACTTGGAATCTCTTCAAGAAAGTTTTAATAAATATTTCTCTGAAGATTATTCCAAACTTGACTGGATCCGAAATCCTGTTGCAGCATAATTTACCAAATGAGTTGGAATTACATGATTTACAGGAAATTTCATCGATTTCACAGAAGACAGTTTTAACAGAAGACAGTTTAAAGAAAATCCTTAATTGACTACTATATAAATAAAACAAGCCAATGGACGTATTTCTGATAGCAAATATGTTTTTAGAAAAAATAGGGCGACGCTTTCCATTCCATGACCCCCCCCCCCTCCCGGTGTTTGGTGGTACGCCAAAATCTTCAAAATATATCAGGTGGTACGCAGTTGCTAGAAGGTTGGGAACCACTGCGCTATATGGTTGTGTGTCCCACTTCTTTTTACTACTGCATCTTCTAAGGTTATAACACGAGCTTTACACTTGAATGTCTTGTAGTAATCACACTTCCAAAAAATGTTTAATAGGAAATACATGTACCTAAAGCAATAACTATTTAAATATATTTTTCGGTCAATTCTCTTTTCGGGCAATTGTTTTTCTGCCAATTGTCTATTCGGGCAATTGTCCATTCGGTCCATTCGTGTTTCGGGGAATTATACATTCTGGGAATTACTTTCGGGGATTTGTCTTTCGGGAAACTGTTTTCGGGCAATTGTCCTAGATCCGTATATAGAACGGTGACAGATATTAATGATAATTTGTTAGCATATATATTTATTTAGATTTTATCTATTTAGATTTTATTTTTATTTGGTCGTCACCACACGAAACCCCTACAATTTAAAAAGTACGACAACTTTAAAAATGTCTAGCAGTACAATCAGATTAGGCACATGAAATGTTAAAAGCCTCTACGCAGCAGGCAAGCTCAGTAACTTAGTTCAAGAGGTTAAACGCTTAAAAATTGATATAATGGGCATCAGTGAGCTCCGCTGGCCTGGAGCGGGAACATGTGAACAAAATGAAGGCACACTATACTATTCTGGAAGTCTAGAAGATGACGTACATCATAGGAATGGAGTTGGCATATTTATAACATCTAAATTCAAGAAATATGTAAAAAATTTTGTACCTGTAAATGACAGACTAGCGATACTCCAATTAAATAGTAAACCATTTAATGTCAATGTTATCCAGATATATGCCCCTACTTCAGAAAAGAAATATGAAAATGATGTTGAATCATTCTATAGTCAATTAAAACAGACACTTAACAATCTAAAAAGGAACGAAATCACATATATTATTGGAGATTTTAACGCGAAAATTGGTCAAGGACGAAGATCTGACCTGATAGGTGGATATGGACTAGGGGACAGCAATGAAAGAGGCGATAGATTATACCAGTTCTGTCAAGAGCATGACATGATAACCGCAAATACATGGTTCAAATTACACAAAAGAAGATTATATACATGGAAGGGACCAGGAGATAACTCGCTTCATATAATTAGAAATCAGATAGATTATATTCTAGTAAACAAGAGATTTAAGAATGGTGTCAAGAGATCAACGACATATCCTGGTGCAGATATCGGTTCAGACCATAACCCTCTAATAGCTGACATCCAAGTGAAGCTCAAAAAAGTCGAAGAAAACCCCAAAACACCAAAATTACATATATCAGCATCCAACAAAACGCTAATAGAAAATGACCTGAATAATCAGCTAAAGAATTCAACAAATGAAAACAATACAGAAATATGGAACACGTTTAAAGATCTTACCTGGAAAGTAATGGAAAAATATACGACAACGATGCAGAGGCACAAAAAACAACAATGGATGACTGATGAAATCCTGGGAATTGATGGACCAGAGAAGAAAACTGAAAGATAACAAAACAGAATACAAAGAAAAACAGAAACTAATTAAACAAAAAATAAAGGTAGCTAAAGAAAAATGGATGGAGGATAAATGCAAGGAATTAGAAAAGTTGAATGAAAAACATGATACGTTTAATATGTTTAAAAAGTTAGAGAAGTAGCTGGTCTTTATTATAAGAAAACTCCACATACTATAACCGATTCGTCGGGAAAAATGATAATAAACGAACACGAAATCCGAACTACCTGGTATAATTATATAAATGAACTGTATAATGATGATAGACCCGAAGAACTGGACACTTTAGATGAAGGTGAAGGACCAGAAATACTAAAATCAGAAATACAACATGCTGTAAAATTGGCAAAAAACAAGAAAGCCGTTGGTCCCGACAACATACCTACAGAAATGTTAAAGCTCATAAATGAGGAAAACATTGGAATACTAGTCAAACTTTTCAATGATGTTTATTCGACTGGTGATATCCCTGAAGATTGGTTAAAGTCCGAATTCATAACCCTACCAAAAAAACAACGTCCGAAAAACTGTAGCGACTATAGAATGATAAGCTTTATGAGCCACACCTTGAAAATGTTTCTACGTATCATCCACAGTAGAATCAGAGATAAATGTGAAGAAGACCAGGATGAATGCACTAAATGTGTTATTGCAGAAATGCCGAGATCAAAGGAAAGACGTCTTTGCTGTATTTATTGACTATAAGAAGGCCTTTGATCGAGTACAACATCACAAATTAATTAAAATACTAAAGGATAAAGGAGTTGATAGTCAAGATGTACGAATCATAGAAAAATTATACTGGCGTCAAACAGCGACAGCTTGTATAAATGGAAAATCAACAGAAATATGCAAAATACAAAGAGGCGTCAGACAGGGTTGTATACTGTCCCCACTGTTGTTCAATTTGTATTCAGATAGAATATTTAAGGAAGCGCTGCATAAATTGGAATGGGGTGTGAAGGTTAATGGAATTCTGATAAATACAATCAGATATGCAGACGATACAGTTATTTTAAGTGATGACATGAATGGATTACAACACCTTTTAAATGCCATTGACAGAGTGGGAAGAGAGTTTGGCCTAAATATAAACTGTTCAAAAACAAAATACATGGTATTTAGCCGTTTGGCCCATCAAGATTCACGGTTATTTGTTGATGGTCATATAATTCAAAGAGTACCCAGTTTTAAATATCTTGGTTGCCATATTACTGAACAACTAGATCCAGATAAAGAGATAAAATGTAGAATCGAGATAGCCCGCACGACATTTTTAAAAATGAGGTCATTCTTCTGTAATGATACCTTGCAACTTCAACTTCGAAAGCGCATGATTAAATGCTACATTTGGTCAGTCCTCTTGTATGGTGTCGAAGCATGGACATTAAAAATATCCACCATTAACCGTTTGGAGGCCTTTGAAATGTGGCTGCACAGACGTATTCTAAAAATACCATGGACGGCTATGCTGACAAATGTGGCAGTCCTTAAGAGAGCAAATGCTACCCGAGAGCTGCTTGATAACATCAAATATAGAAAGATGGCCTATTTTGGACACGTAGTAAGGGGAGACCGGTATAATCAGGGATGGGCGGTGTCGATAATGTCATGTCGACAATTCGATTGTCGACATGTCGACAATCATGTCGATGTCGAGTGATTTAAAGTTGTTGCCAATGTCGACAATGTCGAGTATGTCGACAATTAGCAAACGATCAGAATGACGTTCCGTGCGCACTAATTTGAAATTTTAGGTTAATCTGGCTGCGCTGACTTATTGAAAAAGTATGCATTAATGTTTCAACAAGTTGCAAAGAGACCAAATAATCTCAAACTTTTGAAACTTTTAACCTCACTATTAACTTGCGATTGTCAAATTCATAGGATATTCCATAATTGTTTGATTGCAGGTTTTTCAAGTGTAAATGAATTTTAAATAGATTCATATAGAGACAATTTATTATGTGCAAACCTCATGATCGAGTAATGCAATGTAATGAATCTAAAATATTACCATATAGATGCAAAACCAGAAAAAACCAGCAAAACAAATTTTCATAGATTTTTAATTTTCTATCATTACTCGTAAACTCGTAACATTTACAGAAAGGTTTAAAAAAATTAAAAAGAAACGTAAACCTAAACGTCAGTAAACGAGGTAAGATTCAAAACCACAATCAAACATATCTCAGTACATTGAAACCTTACCTTGTTTCCTAACATTTCGTTTACTTTTTTTTAAATTTTACTAACTCTTTATTATAATAATTATAGTATAATAATTACTGAAACAGTGTTGAATCTCTTCGTGCTTTGGCAGAGACTGCATAATAAAAACATTACAACATTTTGCGGTTTTGCTAATTTTTAACCAAAGAAAACATTTAACCAATAATACATCAAATAGTTGTACTTCCCCGTCCATATCTACAATTTCTTCCTCGTCCAGGTCATAACTATTTTTATCAGGATACTCTCCCTTTAATGAAACATAAATATGTACCAATTTCTTGGAATTAGTGAACGTTAATCTATTTCTTATCAGACTGTGAATGTGTCCCCAATTTGAAAAGAGTCTCTCGATTTGAGCTGAGGAGGCTGGCATTTTTAGAAGTCTGAGAGCCATTTTAGCAAGAATTGGGCATTCCAGTTTGACCACTCGCCAAAATACTAGAGGCTTTTCAACTCCTTTTTCCCAAAGTGTTGAGAATATTCCTGAAATTGTAAACCTAATATATTAAAAATCAAAAGAGCGATAATTTTGTCTGAAAGACTTACCCGATTTAGTGTTAAATTTGTCCCATTCTTCTATGCCCTGATTGCACAACTTTCTGAGTAAGAACTGAGTTATTATACCAGTGTGCTCTGACGTAAGCTTGGAATTTTCATATTTCGGATGCAGATAGTACGCAGTTAATGCGTACACGTTTAACGCCATTTGTTGTCTGTGTTTCAATTTTTCTTTAAGGTTATCTGGCAGATTCAAATTGAGCCACAGATGAACGGCATCTGCTACAGATGTGTCAGATTTCTGACAAACATTGATCAGATTACAAATGGGTTCATAAATTTCTATGTTCTGTTGAATCTCATCCACAAATTCATCGTTGAAGATTAATTCCTTGACTTTCGGCTTAATCTTTTTTTTCGTTACAGCGGCTACTTGTTTCATATATACCAGATTTGCTAGGAGACTTTCGAAAGAATCTCGGTAAGAGCATCATCTTGTTTCGGCCGGCAATTTGATTCTGCGCCCTCCCTTATCAACTATCATTTTTTCTAAATCTGGTTGCTTAAATTCTTTGAGGACAATGACCACATTGTCGACTAACTTTTTATCCAGCACGTCTTTGGCTAAAAGGTTGCCGGTGTGGCTACTGCAAGTAGAGTGCCACATGTTGTGCTTGAGGAGGGATCCCATTTTAATCATTGCACTAGCATTATCCGAAACTATACCGTACGCATCTACATCGTATTTTTCTTTTGCAATTTTTTTAGATTCTGTTATTATTTCGGCAAGTTTTTCTCCAGTCTCAGACTCCGTGGTTAAATCCCAAGCATCAAGAAAGGCATTTTTTCCATCTGCACTATGCAACATTGTCACAACCGTTTTAGAATTAGTAGATGAGTTTTTCCAACCGTCACACAAAATGACTGACTCGGTTTCCACTTTTTTACGTGAAATCTCAATACAGTCTTCATAGCACTTATTTAAAAGCGATGTACAAAGTTTTTTCCGGCCAGGAATTTTGTCTAAATAAGCAGGACGGATCGTTTTTATAAAATTTTTAAAGAGAGGTGATTCTACCACAGTAAATGGTAAGTTACAGCCGAATATAAATTTGGCTAGTGCAGTGCTTATCTTCTCCTCTTCATATTCTTGTAATATGTCCATATAGTCGGTGATTTTCTTTGATTTTTTGGCTGGTCTAGCTTGAGATGTAGCGAATAAATTTCTTTTATTCGTGCTTGTGTAGCTTGTGCTGGAGGAAGTTGGAGTACTTAAGTTAGTCAAATTACTACTCTCAGTATCAGTAGTTGATAACATCATATTTTCAACAATACTATGAGTGCCTTGAATTGCTACACCATTGTTTTCTTCCAATTCCAATAAGGCGGCATCGGTATCTAATGAATTTTCTATAATTCCATCTAGCATGTTTTCAGGTGAAGTTCCAGTCACAATAGCTAGCGAACCATCTTCCATAACTTCGTAACTACCGTTCGTTGTATTCTAAAATTCAAAATAAAAAGAAACTCTAAGGTGACTAAATATGAAGGGCGGATCTACGGACACCCTATATACAGAAGTTGGCATAGATACAGCGTTTTGTACTTAATTCAATAGGCCAATCCGTTTTTTGCCGTAAAATACTAAACTTGGTGTTTTTTAAATGGGACACCCTGTATATAGAGATACAACAACGTGAAAACCTCAGAATACAAATTCTGGGGTGAAAACTGATGCAATTTATGTCCCCTTCCGAATTCGAATTAAATAGTAATCAAGAAATCTACAATAATATATAGTGCGTTATTTTCACTTCTTGCCGTTAGATGGCTATACGGTTTTTGACGCCATGTTTTCTCCAATATACTACTACCGAAATGGTGATCCATGCGTTGTTGAGTTATGCGGCTCCGAACACATTTTACGATTCATTTTTATATTATAGATAAATGTAATTTCAAAAAGTTCCCCTCAAAATTTTTTCTAGATCCGCCCCTGCTAAATATGTAGTAGAACATACGTCCTATATACTCACTTGTGGATTAACTGTAGGTGTAAAACCTGTGTCTGAGCCAGTATTTTCGTATATCGAAACATGCGACATTTCATTATTGGATTGATTACCATTGCCACAATCTAACTTGCAGACGTTTCTTAAAATGAAAGTACGGGACGGGGTTAGTTATCAGCCGATACAAATATCAATTTCAGAGAATAAATCTCTATAGCTATCCAGCTAAAATTAATTAAAATATTTCTTCTTGCCTGTGACTTTGCAATCTTGCTGCAGCTGTATTTTTTATCACATTTCCACATACACAACATTTAGCCGCGTGCTTTCTTTCTATATTTAATACTTTGAATGATAATATATCATAGTTTTTATTCAGTTTTCTGCCACTCATTTTGATTCTGATCAGATCAGATCACATTCAAAGTTTACAACTGAATAATTTCATAACATAACCTCACTTTTTTCCATTATGGACACGTTGCTGACATTGTCGACATTGTCGACATTGTTGACACGTTCTCGACATTGTCGACACGTCTGTGTCGACAATTAAAGTCGACGTGTCGATGCCCATCTCTGGGTATAATATTCTTCAACTTATTATGATGGGTAAAATCGAAGGACGCAGAGGAATTGGTAGAAAGCAGGCTTCTTGGTTGGACAGGGAATAAAGAAAGCAGAACACCTATTTAGAATAGCTCGAGACAGAGACAGTTTCGCCATGTTAATCGCCAACGTCAAGGGGACTTGATAGGGCACGTTAAGAAGAAGATTTTATACTATTCATCAAGGAAAAAGCAAATGCGCTGAGAGAGGCTACACTTCATAAACATAACGTAACTATTAACGGCATTATTAATTTTTGGTATTTTATTTTAAGTGTTAAAATTGGTTTAATATTTAATTAAAAATACGATTAACTGTTTAAAATATATTTATTTCGTTGAAATCATAATAATAGAAGTATAACGTCTTACGTGCGTACCAAGTACAGACATTCTTTTTTCATTAGGATGTAATTAAGTAAGTGTTAATGTTTCTTATGATTGGCGATAAAATTTTGTATGCACCACGTCAGTAAAGACTCTTTATCGAACTCGTGTGTTATTCGCCTCGCTCGCTAGGCTCGCTCGGCTCATAATATCAGACTCGTTCGATAAAGAGTCACTTTACTGACTTGGTACATAAATAACTATTAATTTACGCAAGTATCAATGAAGCGTGTATACTATTTAATAATATAATCGGATCAATTATTATTTTGACTTCTTTCTGTATTATTTTTATAGATTTGTTAATGCTATGTATGTAATTGGATAACAATATATATATATATTTTAGATATAAAAATCTAATATAATGCCAGTAAAACTCTTAACATCTGTGAGACCAATATTCATTATTTTGATGGTAAGATTAAAAAACTAATACAATTTCTCTTTTTTGCAATTTTTTTGCATGTTTTTATGGAAATATCTCTTGCCAATAGGCTCTGCGGTTTTTAACATGCTCGCTACGTATATTTTTTTAAATTACTTCTTCCAGAACCTGAAATAATTTTTGTAATGAAATGTAAGTAAGTGAGTACATGTTGCTCATCGGCGATCAGCATTGGAGATGAAAACTGAATGTCGCCGATGGGCGACACACGCACGTGTTAAGCCGGTCTGCCTCAAGGCTGAGCGGCGCCCGCGTGCGGAACGTATTTTAGCGCCCATTAAATCTACTTTATCTAATTATGAAATAAATTTATATATTTATTTTTTACTCGTAATAAAACAACAGAATTCCAATTTGATATTTCTTATAACTATTTGATTTACTGATGACAAAAAACAAATAAAACATTGTATTAGTTAAATTAAATAATACCATCCTGGAGAGACTTTGTTTTCTCCCCTCCAAAAAATTTCGCTTCTCAAAAAATCAGATTCATTCTCGGGGATTTTAATAGTCATAATGTTCATTGGGGCTACGCTTCAACTGATAAAAATGGAGATCTTGTGAAATCGTGGGCTGAACAAAACAACCTGGCACTGCTGCATGACCCAAAACTGCCATATTCATTCCAAAGTAAAATATGGAAGAAAGGTTACAACCCTGATCTCACCTTCATCAGCATATCTTTAGAGGACCGTTGCGTCAGAAAGATATATAAGCCTATACCAAAGACACAACATAGGCCCGTGGGAATATCCGTATACAGCGCTATAAAAGCTCCCAAAATTCCTTTCAAACGAAGGTTTAATTTCAAAAAAGCGAACTGGGAAAAACATACTGATGAATTGGAAACACAAGTGAAAAATATAGTCCCGATCCCCAAAAACTATGATGCGTTCATCAAACTTGTAAAACGAACCTCATGTAAACACATACCCAGAGGATGTCAACAATATTACTTATCTGGTCTGAACGATGAAGCAAAAGACATTATGACAAAGTACACCGAAGAATATAGTAAAGGCCCATTTAGCGAAGTTACGGCAGAGATAGGGGAGAGACTGCAGCAAATACTAAGCGTCTCTAGACAAGAACGGTGGAGCGAGACTTTAAGTAAAATGGATATGACGTACAGTAGTAAGCAGGCTTGGAATATGATCAAAAAACTTAATGGTGATCCCACAGAGGTGAAAGAGGCATGTGCAATAACGCCAAATCAGATAGCCCACCAACTGCTTCTGAATGGCAAAACAAACAATCGTTGCAAAACGCCAAAGATTATAAGAACTCAATACCAGGAAACAACTCTTTTGCGAAACCCATTTACCATGGAAGAGTTTAAAAATGGTATTGACTGTATGAAAAATGGAAAATCCCCTGGGGTGGACGAAATCCTAACAGAGCAGATAAAACACTTCGGGCAAAAATCGAGACAATGGGTGCTCGATCTATTTAACATCTGTTGCTCTACCTACCAGATTCCACAAATGTGGCGTAAATCAAAAGTAGTAGCCCTTCTGAAACCTGGTAAACACCCTGAACTACCGAGTAGCTACCGTCCGATATCTCTTCTATGTCATTTGTATAAATTGTATGAACGCCTTATTTTGAACCGTATCCAGGAAATATTAGATGCAAAACTAATCCCACAACAAGCAGGCTTCAGACCAGGTAAATCATGCACAGGCCAAGTGCTGAACCTAACAGAGCACATAGAGGAGGGATTTGAGCAGAGGGAGATAGAGAGAGTAGCCTTGATAGACCTCACAGCGGCCTGCGATACGATAAACCACAGAACCTTGCTAACTAAGATCTATAACACTGTGCTTGACTATGACCTGGTAAATATCATTAGATCACTGTTGTGTAATAGACGCTTCTACGTTGTGCTAAATGGAAAGAAGAGCAGATGGAGACCCCAAAAAAATGGCCTACCTCAAGGAAGCGTTCTGGCGCCGTCCCTATTTAACATCTACACCAATGACCAATCAATGCACCCTCGGACTGAGAGTTTTGTGTACGCTGACGACCTTAGTATCGCCGTAAAGGGGAAATCACTCACACAAGTAGAGTCGACAATGGAAGAGGCTTTAAACATGATGTCAACTTACTACAAACAAAACGCATTAAAGCCAAACCCTAATAAAACCCAAGTATGTGCATTCCACCTCAACAACCATCTAGCGCATGTAAAACTGAATGTTTCCTGGGAGTTACAACGCTTGGAACATACTGATAGGCCCAAATATCTTGGAGTGATACTAGACCGGTCACTAACGTATAAATTCCACTGTCAGAGCACAAGACAAAAGGTTTCTACGAGAAACAACCTTCTCCGGAAACTTGTAGGGAGCAAGTGGGGTGCAAACCCCAAGGTCTTAAAGTCAACAGCTGAGGACTTATGTTTCTCAACAGGGGAATATGCTTGTCGCGTCTGGGGTAGATCTAGACACGCCCAACAAGTCACCACTGCGTTAAATGAAACATGTAGAATAATTACCGGTTGTATGAAGTCTACCCCTCTACCATTACTGTACCGGGCAGCTAGATTCGCATCACCAGACGACCGTATATGCGCCTCACAATATGTGGAGAAGTTCAGGCAAACTTTCGATGAAAGGCACCAATTATACGGGTTTGACGAACCGCCAGGAATCAGCCGACTTAAATCAAGGAAAAGGTTTATGAGAAATGTCAGCGTTGAACCACCCGAACTGTTCCCCCTACATCCAGAACGACCTAATGGAATGAACCTGGGCTGGAGAACCTGGCGGACACTCAACCGAATACGCACAGGTGTTGCCCCTGTAAAACAGAACCTTATTAAATGGGGCATCAAGACAGATAACGACGCACTTTGTGAATGTGGGGAAATACAGAGCGTGGAGCATCTGGGATTATGCAGACTTTTCCCATCACAATGCACCCTCGATGATTTATGGCTCGCAAATACAAAGGGTGTAGACGTAGCCCGATATTGGGCAGAAAAACTGTAGTCGGATCCAGACACGAAAAAGTAAAGTAATTAAATAATACATTATAGTTATTAAGGTACCAAGGGTATTATAAGGATAATAACGCTTGAGGTCAATGGTGTATGTCATAGTCAAAGCCCGAATTTCAGGCACTCCTAGGTTTGACTAGGCAATCCTCAGGTCTGACTGACGGTCTTAGTCAAAGCCAGAAATAAATTACAGTTTCGGCCTTTGACTAGTCAAACCTAGAAAAGACTAAGTTGGTCAGACAAAGGTCGAAATTTAATTTTATGATAGCGGGGTTTGACTAGTCAAACCCCGATCAGCTATTAAAGTGCCGTAATTTGTTAGATTAGGTTTAATAAAACGTAATTTTTTTTAATGTTTATTATTTTTATATTGCCATATTTAAAATAAAAAAGTATTAGTGTTTATTCCCACATGTTGACGCATTATGGCAATTCGAACTGCACAATACGTTGGACCTTTTACACTTACATAATTTTGAAGAGCATTTGTTATTGCTGTAGCATTTTATAAAGCCTTGTCCTCTAAATTTCGAATCTTTTGTACTAATTTCTTTTAGAGGCTTGTTTTCTTTTTTTTTTTTCAAAAAAATTCATTTTTTTTGCAACACTATAAGTCAGAATATTATGAGGTGACAGTAATACTTCGGAGAGTTTATGAAAGAAGAACATTTATACTATTAACTTATTTAAAAAAAATGACAAAAAGTAATTTAACAGTGTAAAATTATTTTGTAAAATCATGTCGATTTTTTGCTTACTGATAAACAATTAGAATAACTTTTTAACCGTTACCCGTAGAAAAATTATTCCCTCCACCTTTTTAATTCACATGATTTTTCACTAGTAATACCACTAGAGGTCAAATTATTTCCGGAAATTTTTTTGAGATCATGAATATTTTGAAAATTTCCCGAGTCGCAGACTAGGGAAATTTTCTAAAAATATTCATGATCAAAAAAAAATTTCCGGATATTAATTTGACTTCGCGTGGTATTCGGTAAGAAAATTCCACACCAAATTTGCATTTGAAAATCCAAAGCTGCATGAACAGATTAATAGCGCGCCATAGCTCTGTCAGCAATTTTTTAGGCTTTCAAATTCGTAATTTCTACTCATTGTAGTTGCATGGGAATACCATTTCAAGATAGAAAATAGTATATTCTTCAATTTTACATAAGTTTTGAGTAACTACAAGTGATAGAAAATGAATCAAAACTAAATTATGTAAACAAAATAAAAACCAGTCTGTCAAAAATGTTCTGTTATTGTAAACGTCAAAAAATTTCCACTATAATTCGCTGTTGGGTACCCCACGAGCAAAAAATTTCCGATAAAATACCTCCGTTGCCATGGTGATCTGTCAAAATAACGTATTTTGATTGGTTCAAAATTACAGGTGTGGAATTTTCAAAATAATTTTGCAATATTTAGAATTATGGTTTGTCATTTTTTTAATTAAAAATTAATAGTGTAAATCTTCTTCTTTAATAAACTGTCTAAAGTACTACTGTAACTTCATCATTTTCTGACTTATAGTGTTGCAAAAAAAAGTAATTTCAGATAAAAAAATTAAATAACTTTTAAACTATTCGACCGATTGCTGTGAAATTTAGAGTATGATTTAAGATCCAGAAGTTTCAGCATTTCATATAATAAGAAGGTTCTAAGTTAATTCTTACATAAATTATGAATATTTATAAAAACTCAAAATTTATGATTTATTTTGCAATTTTCTAAGCAACCAATAAGGATAGACATATTCAGCAAACGCCATATTGAAGATTTTTATACGATTTAAGAGTTTCTTACTCTCCATTTTGTTTAAAATGCTTAACTTTTTGGTAATAGACGAGAAAAGCGAACATTTACCGGTTTTGATCTTTATTTGTTTATAACTATGTATATAATCAAAATCGGCTGCAGGAAACATACAGTAGGAAAAATGAAAAATACCCATGAACGAACATATAAAACACGCTGTATTTTCCTGTCACCGTGTCAGACAAAAAATTGGCCAGCGCATGTATATGTAATAATTATTGTTACATGTACTTGCACTGGACAATTTTCTTTGTGACACGGTGACAGGAAAATACAGCGTGTTTTATATGTTCGTTCATGGGTATTCTTTCATTTTTCCGACTGTATAGGTTATTAATATAGATGTCCATAATACTCAAAAATTTGGCCTGGAGGGGGTTGTGTCACCAACAGGATATTTTTTTCCTTATTTCTCTGAACTAAGCACGTGACCAACGAGGAGGTACTACGGCGGATAGGTAAAGAGAGAAAGGTAGGAATCACTATAAAGAAAAGAAAATTGGAATACTTGGTGCACGTTATGAGACACAATAAATATAGAGTACTACAGCTGATCATCGAAGGAAAAATAGACAGTAGAAGGGGTCCATCAGCGGCATCTGCCGAACTATTCAGATTTGCCGTAAACAAAGTCAGAATAGCCATGTTAATTACTAACGTTCGTAACGGACAAGACACGTGAAGAAGAAGAAAATGAGTCATTTTTCATAAAGAGAAGGAAAAGTCTAGAAACATGTCTCGCGCTCTAGGGAGAGCGCGATCTGCGAGACCGTATAAATTGTTTACCAGAGATAAAAAGTTGTTTACCAGCAATTTTATTGCTGGAATCGAAGTATAAGATCCTATATATTAATAATATAGGTATGCAAAGTCCTCAGATAGTGTGCTACTTTTTTTATAAACAAAATGGCGCACGAAAAAAGTGTTTTTTTCAATTATTGCTCTATAACTCCGAAGATTTTAACTTTACAACAAAAACACTCATATAAAAATTCACCGTGATTAAATTCTGCATAGAGACGTGTTTTTCCCGATCTGCTCCGACGAAAATTTTCCTCGGAAAATGCGGGTTTTCCCAACAAAATCTTTAATTTTCAAATAAAGTTTTAGATAAGTAATTATCTACCAATAATTAAATAATTTGGTGACTTAAAAGCCTTCTTGATTTAGATTATAGTTCCAGAAGCTGGTGAAAATTAAACGAATATTTTAGCCACAATTCAATTGTTAATTAATAATTTATGGTCGCAATAATAACCAAAATAATTATGATACACTGAACTTTGAAATCCTATAAAGATGAGATGCCTATTTAACATTTTGTTGACAAAATATAATTTTTTTATTTTTTTGCATAATCTTTAAATGTTTAAAAAAAATAGTTATAAACAAATTAACATTTCTCAGAAAGTTTTTATTATATTATAATTTTAAAAAATAGCTAAAATGCGCATTTCAAATATCTTGAAAATGAAAGCTTTAAAACTTTTTTGCAACCATTTGCAAAAAAGTTATGAAACAGCAAAATAAACATACGATTACTACGGTGTTTATAGTTTTTTTTAATTCTTTCAAAGCGTAGAAGTGAGTTTAAAGTACATGCTAATTATTTACAAAAAAATATTGATTATAAGTTTAATGGTTATATTTTAATTAAAGATTATAAATATATTTTTTTGTAATTTACACGCGCGAAAGTAGAATAATACAGTACTGTGGCTAAAGTTTTCACTCGGAGCGACGACCGGCGGCCGCGCGACGTACACTTTTAATAAATAATGTATGCTGCGTGTCAGTCGCTTCGAGTGAACATTTTAGCTCCGACTCTGTATCAGGCCTAATTTTGCGCTAAAAATTACAAAAAAAGTATTTTTAATCTTTGATTAAAATATAACTATTGCACTAATTTTTGACATTCTTTGTGAGTAATTCGATTGTACCATAGACTCGCTTTTAAGCTTTGAAACAATTAAAACAAATTACAAACAACGGAGAAATCGTATATTTACTTTGCTGTTTCATAACTTTTTGCAAATGGTTGGAAAATTTTTTTAAAGCATTCATTTTCAAGACCTATTAAATACGCTGGTTCGTCCACATAAGTAGGAATAACAATTTTTAATTTTCTTGTTTTTGTAAAGAATATTTTAATTCATTTTCTTTTCAATATTATGGGACACCCCGTATATACGAGTAGGCCAATACCTAATTCAGTGAGTATGTATTAATTTTTATCATTATTTTCAAGTAAAAACCTTAAAGTTTTTTGTATGTAATTACCTGCCTACTCGCCTCATTTTAAAAAGACAATTCGCCAACCAACTCTCTTGGTTAACAGTCACTTACAATTATTCCGAAAAGTGTATAGAAACTCAATATAGTCCTCGCGAGTGATTTATACTACTCAGCAATAGCAGTACGAAAAATAGCAGGCCTGCTCCAGCTTGTGCAACGAGAAATGACAAGGTAGGAAATATTTTTATTACAATTTACTTTAAGGTCTGGTTTTTTTACTGTTATTTTTTTTATTCTATTTTAAATTCACCCTATGCTAAACAGTCCACTAATAAAGCTCTCACTGAGTTAGTAGTCTCCTCCAAGATGATTTATTGGTCCTTCGAGCCGGATAGATCCATTTTCTATATTTTTTTCTTGCATTTTTCATTTTTCTAAGAGGGTAATATAGTCGGGGAAAGTTTCTTTTAAACCTGAATTGTTTGATTTTATTGTCATACTTTGCTAATTTACAAAGATCAGAATCAAATTCAGGTTATTTAACCGCATTTCCTTTGACTTTATTTTTTTGTTATTCTTTAACATAAGGCGATAAAATATTCTTTACAAAATTAAAATCACGTATCAATTAGTAAATTGGTTTTTTGTTTGTGCCGATCGTTAGTGGTACCTATACCTCAGTTAATGTTGTTTTTTAAGTAAAAAAGGAACACATTAATGTAAAAGTAATTATTATTAAATTGTCAACGTCGGCCAATAGACAAATTTTGTTATAATAATTATTATACAGGTTGACTCTATTATAGATGAAACTGTGTGTTTATTTTACACAGTTTTTATTTAAAGGGTTTATGTTTTATAATTATTTTTTGTCTATAAATATTCAAATAGCAAAAGACATAGTTTTCTATTTTATTAGCACAAAGTTCGGTTGTATTTTATTAATTTTCGTGTGGTGAACCTATTTTATTTCCTAACGCTAATTTCATATTTTTCTAAATTTATTAATTCTACATTTAAATTTACAAAATGGCAGATAAAATTAAAAAATATCAATCTTTAAGACAAGTTGAAGTGCAACAAATGACTGAAATTCATGCTGTTGCTTTAAAGGTAGCTGCTGACGATAAGAATTTTTACCCGGTTTTGGAAGTTATGTATGAAGGATTGGAAAAAATTCGTGACAATTTTTATGATCTTCATAATAAAATAATTATGTTAGTTTCTGAGCAAGATAATGAGGACGCGCTATTTAAAGTCGAAGATGATTGCCGTAGTAATTTGGACAAATTATATTATAAAATTAAATTAACATACGTGCAAGCCTTTAGAAAATCTTCAACATCAAGTCAGCAAACTACATCAACTTCACAGTCTCAAAATCCTTTACCTATAAATTATTTTAATTTACCGAAACCGGAATTGCCATCTTTCAGTGGAAAAATAACTGAATTTAGAAGTTTTATAGATCAGTTTGATGCTCGCGTTCATACTCTTACTTACTTACAACCAATTGACAAATTTAATTTGTTACTATCGTGTTTAAAGGGTGCAGCGCGCGATGCTGTGGATCATATTGACATCACAGCAAACAATTATCCAATTGCCTATGATCTGCTTTGTGAAAGGTTTAATAATGTTAGGGTAATCGCTGCCAATTTATGGAATAACCTTGAAAGTTCACCACAACTGACTTCAGAAGATCCAAAAGAACTACGCAAGTTGTTAGATACATTTTCGAAAAATGTGGCATCTCTAAATAAGCTAGGACTACCCACAGTACATTGGGATTTTATACTTGTTCAAATGATTTTAAAACGATTAACTGTTTCTTTAGTAACACGTTTTGAGCTTTTTCATAATAATTCAACCATCCCAAGCTATAAAAAACTGATTGATTTTTTAAATCAAAGTTGTCTCGCTTTAGATAATATTGATTTTCACACTAAACCAAAATCTAACTTTTCTAAAAAACCTAATTCTTCCAAATCTACATCATTGCTTGCTCAAACAGAACCTGAACCAAAATGTTCTATCTGTAAAACTAATGATACCCATGCCATTTATAAATGCTCCGTTTTTTTGGCAAAATCTCCTGTAGATCGATTTCAATTAATAAAAAAGAACAAGATGTGTATTAACTGTCTTGGATCACATCGTTCTAGCCTATGCAAATCTACATGGACTTGTCACTCGTGCCATAAAAAACATCATACACTACTTTGCTTCTCCTCTTCTAAGAAAGAAGAGAATGTTCAAGATTCGGCGGCATCCACTTTAAATTCAACGACTGGATCATCCGTTTCTGTGTGTTTTTCTTCCGCTGATAAAAGTACTTTGCTTTCCACTGCATGTATTGAGGTGCTTGATTGTCACGGTAACTACCAACCTGTTAGGTGTCTGTTAGATTCGGGAAGCATGACGTCCTTCATCTGTCAAAAGACCCTTAGGCGTTTAGGTTTACGTCCCATGAAAACTTCAGCTAACATCCAAGGATTAGGTTCTATGCAGTCGAACACTAATTTAGGTGGGGTTACCATTTCTTTTAAACCAGTACGTAAATCTTCTCCTATTTTGACAACCGATGCGTTAGTCTTGACAAAAATATGTGAGGATCAGCCTTTATGTAATTTAGAAGTTAATACTTGGCCCCATATTGCTAATTTAAAGTTAGCAGATGATAACTTCTTTCGTAGAGGATCCATAGACATTCTTTTAGGAGCTGATGTATTCTCTACAATTCTTTTGGATGGACGTATTTACGGCAATCAAGATGAACCTGATGCAATTAATACTATATTTGGCTATGTGCTTATGGGAAAAGTAAATATTTCAAAGGCACCTACTCTTACTTCTTTATTTTGCCAAGTTGAAGATACGGTTTCTTTGGATCAGCAAATAAAGAAATTCTGGGAATTAGAAGCAGTCCCTGAAGTTTTTTGCTTAGCTCCTGATGACGCTAAAGTGGAAAATATGTTTATGAATACTTATACGCGTGAACAATCAGGACGCTTTGTAGTAGATCTACCTTTTAAGGAAGAAAATCCTGTATTTCCTAATATTAGATCACTTGCTCTTAGTAGGTTTTATTCATTAGAAAGAAGGCTTCAAAAATCTCCTGAACTTTATGACCAATACCGCACCTTTATGAAGGAATTTGTTGAGCTCGGTCACATGGAACCTGTCCCATTGAATAACTTCGATTCACCTTATGTTTACTATTTATCGCATCATTGTGTTTTAAGACCTGAAAGTCTAACAAGTAAATTAAGGGTCGTTTTTAATGGTTCCGGGCATCTTCCAAATCAACCCTCACTCAATGACAAATTATTCACTGGTCCTAAGCTTCAGACTGACATCTGTACAATTTTGATTAATTTTCGATTGCATGGTTATGTAATTACGGCCGATATTTCTAAAATGTATAGGCAAATTTTAATTAATCCTACTCAAACAGATTATCAAAGAGTACTTTGGCGTTCTAATAATTCTGAACCTGTTCGAGATCTTCGTATCAACAGAGTTGTTTATGGTCTCTCTTGTTCTCCTTATCTTGCTATTAGATGTCTACATCAGTTGGCTAATGATGACGGGGATTCGTTTCCTCTAGCAGCCGAGGCACTTAAAACTGGAACCTACGTTGATGATATCGTTTCTTCCTGTCCTAGTTTCGAAAATGCCTTAGCACTAAGAGACGAACTTATTGCCTTACTTGCCAAAGGAGGTTTTGAGTTGAAAAAATGGTCCAGTAATGTACCCGATTTATTGAAAGGATTAGCTGTATCAGATTTAGCAATAAAACCTCTTACATTTAATGATGATATTTCGTCCAAAACACTTAAAGTATTAGGGTTGGAATGGGACGCTTCTTCGGATACATTTGCTTTTAAAGTTCAAGTTTTAGACTCTTCTTGTACAAAACGTCATCTTTTGTCCAATTTAGCAAAAATATTTGATCCTCTTGGATTTTTATCTCCAATAACATTTCTAATTAAACACCTTATTCAAAGAATATGGACTCAAAAGATTGGTTGGGATGATGCTCCATCAAAAGAAATTATCCGTTTGTGGAAAAAATACATTGATGATATAGCATATTTGAGTAAATTAAATTTACCTCGTCGTTTATTAATTGACGATATTTTACGCTTAGAAGTTCACTGTTTTGGTGACGCTAGCGAGAAAGGTTACTGCGCTGTCTTGTACTTTCGATGCTTATCACCTTCAGGCCAACCTTTTGTTTCTTTTGTTATAGCTAAATCTAAGGCCGCACCCATTAATGAGGGACTTACTATTCCAAGATTAGAATTGTCTGCTGCGGTTTTAGTGGCTCGACTAGTCTCCTTTGTTTCTTCTGTTATTAAAGATAAAGTAGAAATCAAGGAAATATACTGTTATTCTGATTCTGCTGTTACATTACGTTGGTTACAATCTTCCCCTCATCAATGGAAAACTTTTGTGAGCAATAGAGTAGCTTATGTGCAGGAACGAGTAACTTCTTCATGTTGGCACTATGTTCCTTCTGAAGAAAATCCTGCTGACACTGGTTCAAGGGGTTGCTTACCCTCTGAGTTAATTAACTGTTCCAAATGGTGGGCGGGGCCAACCTTCTTACAATCTGATCCGCTAACGTTCTTTGAACTTAATTCAAAGGAGTCTACTAATGTAAATTTGGAAGTGCGGACTGTCGCATTGATTGCTGAAATTCCCAATAATTTTTTAGATATTTTATTGGATCGTCATTCGTCTTTAAATAGGTGTGTTCGATGTTTGTGTTACATTATTCGTTTTTTCCATTATGTAACCAAAAACCGATATGGTAATCTGGAAATAGATTGTTTAAGTTTATTGGAGCAACATAACTCCTTACTGGTTTTTGTTAAACGAACACAGCAGATCTTTTTTAATACTTTAATAAATTTTATCCAAGATAAACAGCTGCTTCCAAAAAATTTAAGAAAGCTTTCACCTTTTATCGATGCAAAGGGAATTCTACGTGTAGGTAGTCGCCTAGCTAATGCGCCCATTTCGTATGATCGCAAATTTCCGGCATTACTTCCTAACAGTTAACTAAACAGTAAATTAACTGATATGATTATTGAATCTACTCATCTGCAATATCTACACGCCGGGCTTCAAACTGTTCAATACCTAATTTCTCAGCGTTTTTGGATTATATCTTCAAAACGAGCCATTCGTAGAGTACTGTCTAAATGTGTTAAATGTTTTAAGGTGAATCCTTTGTCTCCAGTTCCGTTAATGGGAAATCTACCGCTAGCTCGAATATCTCAACTAAAACCTTTCAGTAATGTTGGAGTTGATTTTGCGGGCCCTTTTCCTATAAGAGCTTCCAAACTTCGAAAGTCTCAAACTCTTAAAGCGTATTTGTCGCTTTTTATTTGTTTCTCAACAAAAGCTCTTCATTTAGAGCTCGTATCTGATTTATCCACTGACGCGTTTTTAGCTGCGTTTAAGCGATTTGTCAGTCGTAGAGGCCGATGTCAACATGTTTATAGTGACAATGGCACTAACTTTGTTGGAGCCAGAGCAGAACTTAACAGATTGGCATCACAAGCTGCTTCTCATGAATCTATTCAATGGCATCTCATTCCCCCTTCTTCTCCACACTTTGGAGGTTTATGGGAATCTAATATTAAGACGGTAAAGGGTCATTTAATTCGCACAATTGGAGAACAAGTACTAACTTTTGAAGAGTTATATACTATTTTTTCTCAAATTGAGGCCATCATGAAGTCGAGGCCAATATGCCCGTTAAGTTCAGACCCAAACGATCTTAGTGCGTTAACTCCAGGACATTTTTTGACCATGGAGCCTTTGAGTGCTCCGCCCGAAGAAACGTTGCTCGATGTTCCGCACAATCGGTTGAATCGTTGGCAATTATTAAATAAGTTGCACCAACAGATTTGGGAACGGTGGTCTAAGGAGTACCTCCAAACTCTTCATCAAAGGGCTAAATGGAATTCTCCGTCTCCAAACGTCCAACTAGGTACCTTAGTGGTAATCCGCCAAAATAATATTCCCCCGCTACAATGGCCTTTGGGCCGTATAATTGAGGTTCATCCTGGATCTGATGGTATAGTTAGAGTGGCCACAGTGAAAACTAATAGTGGTATATATAAACGCTCTATAGTAAAATTATGTCCTTTGCCTTTTGAGCCGTAACAATACTGCGTATTGTGGTGGGCGGTTGTGGTTCGTCCACATAAGTAGGAATAACAATTTTTAATTTTCTTGTTTTTGTAAAGAATATTTTAATTCATTTTCTTTTCAATATTATGGGACACCCCGTATATACGAGTAGGCCAATACCTAATTCAGTGAGTATGTATTAATTTTTATCATTATTTTCAAGTAAAAACCTTAAAGTTTTTTGTATGTAATTACCTGCCTACTCGCCTCATTTTAAAAAGACAATTCGCCAACCAACTCTCTTGGTTAACAGTCACTTACAATTATTCCGAAAAGTGTATAGAAACTCAATATAGTCCTCGCGAGTGATTTATACTACTCAGCAATAGCAGTACGAAAAATAGCAGGCCTGCTCCAGCTTGTGCAACGAGAAATGACAAGGTAGGAAATATTTTTATTACAATTTACTTTAAGGTCTGGTTTTTTTACTGTTATTTTTTTTATTCTATTTTAAATTCACCCTATGTTAAACAGTCCACTTGTAACAGTTAGAAATAGGGTGGAAGAAGAGTTCTAGTAGGATGAATACTATTTCTTAAATAGAAAGGGATCTGGAGAAAAATTAGGGGATATTTCTAAAAGCTACTTGCTGCGGCAGCTCATGGTTGTGCGGTGGCGGATCATAGGTTCGTTTAAGGAACTAGGGAGTATTAACTACTATTACCAAATGAAATAAGAGTACTTACACAGATATCCTAGGGTGTTTATATAGAAATGATCCTGGATATATTTTGTTTGAGGGCGCCTTACCAGGAGTTTCTTTTATACAATCCAATATTTTCTTGATATGTATACTCTAAAATACTTTTAAATGTGTGGTTAAAATTTTTGCTAATAGGTAGTTATAAATAAACAGGACAAATAAAATTACATATTTATTGAAAACTTTTCCTGTCAAAAAAACAAAACAAACATTAGGTTTTATAGGTTACATTGGCGATATTTACCTGTGACTAAAATATATCTACTTTCTATAAAATAGATATGGTGCACCAAAAAATAAGCAAATTTATTGTTTATTGACTTGATATCTGACACATTTGAAATATTGCATTTATATTATTAAAAAGGAAAAATGTTTATTTTTACTGAAACTTGAAAATAACAACTGTCAGTTACGTCACTTGTCAAATATCATTCCAAAAATATTTATCTCAATTAATTTTTATATGGTTAAATCACAATTTTGATTTAACAATCTTTTTATAATGATGGAAGCAAATATCTTTCTCATCCAATCAAAAGTTTACTTGTTATATTTTTATTTTTAAATTAAAAAAATTATTAATATTTATCAAAAAAATTACTTTAATCCTTGAATCTAAATTTTTAATTAAAATAGTCACTATACCTTAAACTTTGAAAATATTCATCTGTCACAACATTACTTCACCATCGGAAAGTTTTGACAGATCACTCATACGTCACCATACGTCACTCGACGGATGACTGGAAAATTCCACTGCTATGGTGATATTATGTAGGTATTATACCATAACAAACAGGAAAATGCTAATTTACCTCTAGTTTTCTAATCCAGGAAACTTAGGTTTAATCCATTACCATGTAACCATGACCAATATTATTATAACCAGCTATAAAGGTAATAACAGCTCACCGGCTTCATAAAGGATTAAATACGCCATACCATAAGTTTACAAGAGCGTATAAACCAAAATTTCACTAAACAACAGAACTGCTACACTATTAAATGATCAACCCATTAATTATCCTCAACAAAAGAACTTTAATATATCCCAAATTTAACTTGGAAATTCTTTTGTGGAACTAATATATGCCGGTTAGAATCTAACTTTTTGACATGTTTATCCGTCAAAAACTATTTTCAGACCCCGCGTTCTTTGCAATACATTCTAAATCTTTCTATCGATGTCGAATTAAACTTCGGTTTTTCGTTCGTCACAGCCAATCACGACTCACGATTTTTACTTGACATTTGAATTGGCCAATGATTGCTTTCTGGTTCTGTCATAATTCTAGAATATGATTATGACAAATACGCAGTTATACCAATACAAGAAGAACGCTTGGAAAATTACCTCTAACACGCATTTCTTCTAAGAATATAACAAGGTATTGTGAAACAGTTCATAGGCGGGTTATAAATTTTTATTTGACTTGAATTTCTATAAAGAACTGACAAAAATATTTGGATTTACTTAGAAAAGGATTGTAAAAACTATATAAATTAATATATTTATATTTCCGCTGGTTTTATAAATGTTATAACAGCCTCCTCCGAAAAGAGAAAATTCAGATAGAATATTCAGTTTTCGATAAACTAAACAAGAAATCAACCATGATTCCTTGAGTGAGGCAAAACAATCACATCAAAAAAAAATTATTATTATTATTTTTTTTTAGATGATGGCAAGTGGGGATTAAATTAAACAAACAACAAACGTTACGGATTGGGCTAGCGTACCATCGATCGCCAGACTCTTTAAAGTCGAGTAGACTAACATGTTTCATGACTCTAAAATGAACTGTAGGTGACAAGAGTTTCTGTGTCTTGGGGAAGAAATAAATCTTATGCCCTGTGTGGACCTCGCTGACATTCACAACAGTAACACAAGTGATATATATATTATATAATATATCATATAATATATACCATATACCAGAGCAGACACAGCCTCATCACCTCGTTGCCTAAACGGGAGTGGTTTTCAAAAACTAAAAAAAAATCATTTGAGCTCTAGGCTCAGCAGATAGGCATCTGCTTTATTTGAGCTCTAGGCTCAGCAGATAGGCATCTGCTTTAACTCCACTAAAAGCCTAGCGAGTTTCAGGGAATTTTTATCGGCAACGGTTCAGCAAAAGTGAGGATTTAGAATCTCCATTCTAAATACCTCAATGAGACAGAATGTACTCATTTGTCTCAAGTCGAGATCGGTAACTTTACGTTAAACGTCTCACAGGGAATATACTCAGTTCAACAACTAGACTAAAATAAAAGAAGACTAAAAAAGGGTATAAAACAAGGACTAAAAACGACATACCCAAATCAAAGAAGATGTCTTTTTCTTATCAAGACTAAGGAAAATAAAAAAATTAAGGGGAACAGAGAATAGGGAATCAGGACTAAGGGGATGACATATTATCTTCATCAGATACAAAAGGTTTTAAATCTTTAACATGCCATTTACCAAGATCAGAACCGTTTAAATCAGAGAGACGATACACCACTGGTGACAACTTTTCTCGGACAGTAGCTTCAATGTACCTCGGTGCTAGCTTAGACATAAACTTGTTAGCTGCATTAGACAGGACTTTATTCTTTTTCCATACTTTATCTCCTACTTGGAATTGGACTTCTCTTCTTCGTAAGTTGTAACTTCTAGTGTTACGTTCATATCCTTTTCGAAGATTAGCCCTGACTTTTTCGAAGACTTGACTTAATCCTTTTACTTCTGAAGCGTACATATCACGGTTACCAGGAATAATTTCTAGATCTTGGTTCCATTGATCTTTTTGATCAATACCATAGTAATTTCCACTTAGGGGAACATGACGGCCATAATTAAGGAAAGCTGGGGTATATCCAGTTACTTCATGCTTTGCAGTGTTAATAGCTTGTCTGATCTTTGCTAAATTCTTGTCCCAATCTACGTGGTTTTTTACATACATACGGATTGCTGTTCCAATTGTTTTGTTATTCCTTTCCACAAAATTACATTGTGGTGCATACACGGGGCTAAACCATACTTTCTGAACATTATACCTACTACAGAGATTAATTAGAAGAGGGTTGTTCAGATTTGAGGCATTATCACAAATCACATACTGGGGGACACCAAACATCAGGAAGACATTATCTTCCAAAAATTCAACTATGCTCTTAGCTGTAGCCTTCCTCAAAGGATGGACTAAGGTATATTTACTAAACCAATCAGCAACCACTAATAACCACGTATAACCTTTTTTTGAACGAACAAAAGGACCAATCAGATCAACGGCAACTATCTGCCAGGGGAATTGAGCTTCTCTTTGCTTACCCATTTTACCTAATGGAGCATGATTTGGTGTTTTCTGAGCACCACACACTCTACATGATCTGACAAACTTAAGCACATCACAACGCATTTTTGGCCAATAGTACCTTTCTTGAATACGGGACAAAGTTTTATAGAATCCAAAGTGAGCACATGTAGGTGGCTCATGACAAGATTGCATAACTTCTAATCTTTGGGGTTTGGGTACTAAAATTTTCCATTCAACATCATTAGTCTTGAAAGAATTTGGGGATGGGGCATACTTGTAGATAAAATCATTTTCCACTTTCCATTGTGGAAAATTATCAGGGGAACGGAGTATCTTCGATCTTAAATCATCGAACCAAGGGTCTATTCTATCTATATCTATTTCTAGATAATTAACATTTTGGGTATCATTGGTATGGGCTCGGGATAAAGCATCAGGGACTAAATGGGATGTTCCTTTTCTATGAATCAAATCGAAAGTATGTTGTCTAAGGCGCATAGCCCACCTGGCTAATTTGCCTGTAGGATTGGACAGTTTATTCAACCAGAGAAGTGAATGGTGGTCAGTAATGACCGAAAACTTAACTCCTTCAATATAACCTCGAAATTTCTCGATAGCGAAGATCACTGCGAGACATTCTCGCTCTGAAACTGAATAATTTCTTTCAGCTCGGGAAAGGGACCTACTAGCATAAGCTATAACTTTTTCTTCTCCATCAATAGTTTGAGTCAAGACACCACCAAGACCGGTGTCAGATGCATCACATTGCACAACAAAAGGAAGTTCGAAATTGGGTTGGGCTAAGATAGGGGCAGAAATTAGGAGTTCTTTAATTTTCAAAAAAGCTTTTTCAGCTTCACTAGTCCAAACTACTGGTTGTTTTTTCTTTCGATGACCTTTAAGGAGGTCATTAATAGGGGAGGCTAAACTGGAAAAATCTTTAATGAAACGACGATACCAGGAACACATACCTATAAATCTTTTAATTTCAGTAGAATTAGATGGCCTAGGATAATTAACCATAGCTAAGATTTTTTCAGGATCTGCTTTAAGGGAATTGTTACCAACTACATAACCAAGATACTTCAATTCAGATTTAAAAAAATCACACTTATCGATGTTAATGGTCAAGTTTGCTTCTTTAAGTTTATCTCTTATTGTTTTCAACAATTGGATATGTTCTTCAAAAGATGGGGTACATACTATGATGTCATCTAAATAACAGAATATATAGGGTTCAAACTCAGGTCCAAAGATAGCATCAACTAATCTTTGTTGAATCTGTGCACTATTACACAAACCAAAGGGAACAGAAGTGAATTGAAAAGAACCTCTACCAGAAACATTAAAGGCTGTCTTTTTCCTAGAGTCAGGATGCAGCGGGATTTGCCAAAAAGCTTTTCTTAAGTCAATGGAACTAATGCATTTAGCTCCTCTAAGTAACGAAAGAATTCTGTCTATTTGGGGCAAAGGATATGTATCATGAACAGTGACTTCATTCAATGAACGACCATCAAAACAAAACCTATATTCACCTGACTTTTTCTTTACTAATAATACAGGACTTGACCATGGGGATTGGGCTGGTTCGATTACTCCTAATCGTAACATATCGTCTAACTCTTCATGTAGTATTTTATTCATGTATGGGGATAAAGGATATTGTCTTTTCTTAAATGGTTTTGCATCACCAGTGTCAATAACCATTTCAATCTTATTGGTTCTTCCAATATATTTAGAACTAGAAATTTCCTCAAAAGAAGCGACTGTTGAATTTACTAAATTCTTTTCGGTGGGAGAAAATGAGTCTACAGAATACAAAGTTTCGGTTTTCTCTTCCTTTTGGGAAGAATGCCATGTTCTATCTCTAAAATTCAACAACACCGAAAATGTATGCATAAAGTTACTTCCTAAAATAAAACTATGGGGAACGGAGGGTACTACAAGAAATTTTACCATTTGGGAAACACCATCCGCCTCAATTGGAAGATCAATATTACCAACTACGGATTTATGAGAACCATCTGCTAAGCAGACATGTTTACAGGGAGTAGAATTATAATTAATTCCTTGGGAATTCAAAAATTTAATTCCAGTGGCACCTACTACGGATGTAGTGCAACCACTATCTAAAAGAGCGATAAAAATTTTAGAAAAGATAGAAATACTAATGTGAGGACGTTTATCACGATCTTTTTCAAAAAGAGGGTTAAGTATGCTTCGGGAAGGTTTGTCGGGCTTAACTCTAACTGGAGTGCAACTGCCGACTGGCTGCACACTACCTAGTTTTTTTTGACACTTACAGGAGGAAGTGCTCACACCTCTCTGACCACAATGAGAACAAAATATTTCTCTGTATCTACAATCACGAGAAACATGATTGTGCTTACCACAAAAACAACAAAAAATTTTTCTAGGGTTTCTTTGTGTTTGGTAGGGAGGGGATTTCATCAAAGGAGGTGGATAAGAAGACTGATTTCTGTGGGGTGGATAAGAAGAAGAAGACTGATGTCTTTCTGGAGGATAAGAAGAAGATTGATGTCTTTCATCAGTATCTACTGGAGGATTGGGTCTCTCATTTCTCTGTCTGGAATTGGTATTGGATTTCTTAAAAGGATGATCTTGCTTTTCTGGTTTGTCTCTTTTGGGGTTTTCAGGCTTGTCTTGTTTATCAAGTACCTGAAAATTCTCTTGGGGTTTCTCTGTATCTTCTAATGAGATACCAGCAAGACCTTTTGTAGTTTGAAGCAGAGGCAAAACATTTTGCTCCAAACGTTTAACAGTAGAGACTAAAATTTCTACCGTGGGAAAATCTTGAAGGGCTACGAGTGGAATATAATCCACTAAAATATTTTTTCTTAAGATTTTAACTCGTTGTGCTTCAGATGGGTACTCTTCCAAACGTCTAAAGAGATTCTCCATGATTGAGGAATAAATAGTGATTGACTCGGACTTTTTTTGTTTTCGACTTTTAATATCGTCGTAGAGATTATCATTGTAATCTGGGGGTAGGAAAGCAGTTTTGAGTAAGGTTATCAACTCATTCCAACTGTTAACTGTATTTCTAACACTTCTATACCAAATGGCAGCGTTTCCGTCAAATAAGTCAAAAGCTGATCTAAAAAGGACATCTTGAGAAATATTTCTGGACCTAGCAGAATCTCTTATTTTTTCTAAAAATGTGGGAAGGGCTTTACTCTCACCATTAAATTTGATATTTAAATCAGAAACTCTAACAGGAGTTGAAACTTGTATAATAGGGGCCGAAACTGAACTAATAGGGGCAACAGGGACTGAAGTTGTATCACTAGTCGATGGGATGGACATATTATCGGATGTCTCTTCCTTTTCCAAGACATCTCCTGTCAACATCAATAAATCCATTTTATAGTTTTCAATAACTTCTTTTACTTTTTCATCTACATTGTCAGGGAAATTTTCTAATCTGAAATCCAGATGAGTGGACCTTGTTTTGAAACGAGCAAAGTCAGCCTTTGTTGACTGTGCATCCATCGTTTTTGCAATATTTTGCAAATCTTTGAGTATTGCCTGAATTGCAGGTAACTCTTTATCTGGATCGACTACATTTTTAGTAAAATCGATTGCAGATGAGGTAGTCTCTTTACTTAACTGACCTCTCAATAACTTACGTTTTTCTTCAACGTTTTTATTTTGTACCTTAAAACCTCTTATGAACAGTTCATAAGATAACTCTTCTGTTTTCAGATCATTTACCTGGGTAGACTTCATTTTTAAAACTGGGGTGAAAGTAACACGCAAGGGAAAGACAGAAGGGAATAGTAGAAAATATGATTTTCAACAAAGGACCGTTTCTATTTATCAAACGAAAGCAAACGTCACCTGTCCAACGTAACCGGATCCCAAATCACCAGTCTTGTCACAGCTTCTGCTCTTGGCCTACAATCATTCAGTAAATAAAAGAGGGGTCAATGAACTATTTGTCAAAAATTCACACTCACATACTAACAGGGAACAACAGACTCAAAAAATTTAGACACAACAGGGATATTCAAACACAAACAATATTGAAACTTGCTTCTCGAATGAGCTTACACAGGAAACACCAACAATGGTTCTTGTTCCGATAATTAATGGAAGTGTTCCTAGACAACTAAGCACGCTTCCTCTATCACGAGTATTACACTTGTGATGTATTCTGGTACAAGAAGGGAAAAAAAAGTATTAATCGGACTGACTAACTCGTTTACTTCACGGGTAGGCTCGGACTAATTCACAGATAGGCTCCAAATAATTTACACGTAGGCTCCAACTAACCTTTGGTATCCTTATGACACTGACAAAGCTAGATTAGTTGAGAAAAAAATAATGGGACTAAAAGCTCAAACGGAAACTACCAGACTATACACATATACTCAAACGACGAACAAAAAATATCACAAAATCAAGTTATTCTGTAAAAAATTGTCAATCAATTATGAATAAATGCACAAATACAACAATAATGTTATACTTTTTAAATAGTTTCAATATCAAAATGTTCAACACTACTTATATAGACTACCTGTCTATATTATACTCATCAATATTTAGAAAAAATTCAAATAATGCTTTCACCATGGGTACTGTATCAACATCTACCATAAATACATACATAAAAATAATGTTGATACACTACAATGAGTACATATTTATACCTATTAAAAAATTTATACCACTTCGTAACTTTAAAAGAAAATGTAGGGGCTCTTTCTAGGTTACCGACATAAATTTTAGCGTTTTGGGCTAAACTAGGTTAGGATACTGATATGATAGTATAATTGATCTCAAATCTGGGGCAAAAAAATAATTTAGGTTGACAAACAGTTGGGACTAGCTAAAAAAAGTAAACTGTTTGGGAACAACTTAATGATAGGACTGGGGAAGAAATGAGACAGATTTGTAGCTTGATACGTTGGGTGCTATTTGTAGCTCGACACTTTGTAGCTGGACACTGAAAGAGGCAGAAAAATGAATCGGCCCCACATTCTAGGGCGACATTTGTAGCAGTTTGCGTACAACTGGAGCCGGAAGGAGGCTAAAAATGAGTCGAGCCACACACGTTGGGCGCCATTTGTAACAGTTAGAAATAGGGTGGAAGAAGAGTTCTAGTAGGATGAATACTATTTCTTAAATAGAAAGGGATCTGGAGAAAAATTAGGGGATATTTCTAAAAGCTACTTGCTGCGGCAGCTCATGGTTGTGCGGTGGCGGATCATAGGTTCGTTTAAGGAACTAGGGAGTATCAACTACTATTACCAAATGAAATAAGAGTACTTACACAGATATCCTAGGGTGTTTATATAGAAATGATCCTGGATATATTTTGTTTGAGGGCGCCTTACCAGGAGTTTCTTTTATACAATCCAATATTTTCTTGATATGTATACTCTAAAATACTTTTAAATGTGTGGTTAAAATTTTTGCTAATAGGTAGTTATAAATAAACAGGACAAATAAAATTACATATTTATTGAAAACTTTTCCTGTCAAAAAAACAAAACAAACATTAGGTTTTATAGGTTACATTGGCGATATTTACCTGTGACTAAAATATATCTACTTTCTATAAAATAGATATGGTGCACCAAAAAATAAGCAAATTTATTGTTTATTGACTTGATATCTGACACATTTGAAATATTGCATTTATATTATTAAAAAGGAAAAATGTTTATTTTTACTGAAACTTGAAAATAACAACTGTCAGTTACGTCACTTGTCAAATATCATTCCAAAAATATTTATCTCAATTAATTTTTATATGGTTAAATCACAATTTTGATTTAACAATCTTTTTATAATGATGGAAGCAAATATCTTTCTCATCCAATCAAAAGTTTACTTGTTATATTTTTATTTTTAAATTAAAAAAATTATTAATATTTATCAAAAAAATTACTTTAATCCTTGAATCTAAATTTTTAATTAAAATAGTCACTATACCTTAAACTTTGAAAATATTCATCTGTCACAACATTACTTCACCATCGGAAAGTTTTGACAGATCACTCATACGTCACCATACGTCACTCGACGGATGACTGGAAAATTCCACTGCTATGGTGATATTATGTAGGTATTATACCATAACAAACAGGAAAATGCTAATTTACCTCTAGTTTTCTAATCCAGGAAACTTAGGTTTAATCCATTACCATGTAACCATGACCAATATTATTATAACCAGCTATAAAGGTAATAACAGCTCACCGGCTTCATAAAGGATTAAATACGCCATACCATAAGTTTACAAGAGCGTATAAACCAAAATTTCACTAAACAACAGAACTGCTACACTATTAAATGATCAACCCATTAATTATCCTCAACAAAAGAACTTTAATATATCCCAAATTTAACTTGGAAATTCTTTTGTGGAACTAATATATGCCGGTTAGAATCTAACTTTTTGACATGTTTATCCGTCAAAAACTATTTTCAGACCCCGCGTTCTTTGCAATACATTCTAAATCTTTCTATCGATGTCGAATTAAACTTCGGTTTTTCGTTCGTCACAGCCAATCACGACTCACGATTTTTACTTGACATTTGAATTGGCCAATGATTGCTTTCTGGTTCTGTCATAATTCTAGAATATGATTATGACAAATACGCAGTTATACCAATACAAGAAGAACGCTTGGAAAATTACCTCTAACACGCATTTCTTCTAAGAATATAACAAGGTATTGTGAAACAGTTCATAGGCGGGTTATAAATTTTTATTTGACTTGAATTTCTATAAAGAACTGACAAAAATATTTGGATTTACTTAGAAAAGGATTGTAAAAACTATATAAATTAATATATTTATATTTCCGCTGGTTTTATAAATGTTATACACTAATAAAGCTCTCACTGAGTTAGTAGTCTCCTCCAAGATGATTTATACGCATTTTAAGTATTTTTAAAATTAGAATATAATAAACAATCTCTGAGAAATGTTAATTTGTTTATAACAATTTTTTTTAAACATTTAAAGATTATGCAAAAAATGAAAAATTTATATTTTGTCGACAAAATATTAAATAGGCATCACACCTTTATAATCTTTCTAAGTTTGATCAATGTCTCATGATTATTTTGGTTGTTATTGCGACTGTAAATTGTTAATTTACAATTGAATTGTTGCTAAAGTATTCGTTTCATTTTTACCGGCTTCTGAATTTATAATCTATACCAAGAAAGCTTTTATTTCACCAAGCTATATAATTATGGATAAATAATTACTGGCTCAAAAAAAATATTTGAAAATTCGAGATTTTGTTGGGAAAACCCACATTTTCCGAGGAAAATTTTCGTCGGAGCAAATCGGAAAAAACATGCCTCTATGTAGAATTAAATTGGGGTGAATTTTTATTTGAGTATTTTTGGTGTAAAGTTAAAATCTTCGGAGTTATAGAGCAATAATTGAAAAAAATACGATTTGTCGGCGCCATTTTGTCTATAAAAAAAGTAGCACACTATCTGCGGACTTTGCATACCTATATTAATAATATATAGGATCTTATAATTCGATTCCAGCAATAAAATTGCTGGTAAATAACCTTTCTTTGTACTTTAAAAATTAGACCAGCGTATTATAACTATTTTTTTTTCAAAATTTAAAGATTATGCAAAAAAAAGAAAAATTTATATTTTGTCGATAAAATATTAAATAATCATCTCATCTTTATAATCTTTCTAAGTTTGATCAATGTCTCATAATTATTTTGGTTGTTATTGCGACTGTAAATTGTTAATTAACAATTGAATTGTTGCTAAAATATTCGTTTAATTTTCACCGGATTCTGGAATTACAATGTATACCAAGAAAGCTTTGATGCCACTAAGTTATTTAATTATTGATTAATAATTACTTACCTAAAACTTTATTTGAAAAAGGAACTTGGTTTTTGGAAAGATTTTTGTTAGGAAAACTCGCATTTTCCGAGGAAAATTTTCGTCGGAGCAAATCGTGAAAAACATATCTCTATGCAGAATTTAATTGCGGTGAATTTTTATTTGAGTGTTTTTGTTGTAAAGTTAAAATCTTCGGAGTTATAGAGCAATAATTGAAAAAAATACGATTTGTCGGCGCCATTTTGTTTATAAAAAAGTAGCACACTATCTGCGGACTTTGCATACCTATATTATTAATATATAGGATCTTATAATTCGATTCCAGCAATAAAATTGCTGGTAAATAACTTTTCCATGAATTTTGCTAATTAGTCCAGAGTATACAGTTACACCATAATATACAGGGTGAGTTTTTAGTGCGGGATCGGTCGATAATTCCATTACGGTATAGAATATCGAAAAAAGTTATTTAGAAAAAATGTAGGCAATGATATTATCCACGCTTGGAAAATATGTCCATTTCTACAGGGTGATCAATAACAGCGTGGTATATCAAACATATAATTTTTTAAATGGGACACCACATATATTTTTTCATATTTATATTCTCGTCATAATTCTTGTTCATATAATATAGGGTTTTGCATTACTATACAGAGTATTTAACAAGTTATGACCATTTTTATTTCGAAATCTCTATGAGATTAACACCCTGTATATAAAGAAGTAATTCATAGACAATAATTTGTTTTATGTAGTAAGATAAACAATATACTGTAGTTTTTAAATTAAGTCCAATTGAAATCATTGACGAATGTTTGTATACAGGGTGAACTACAAAAGCAGATTATGATTTTCTCTATTTTTTTAAATGGATCACCCTATATTTTATTTTTCAAAAATATTGTATTTATTATACTCTTTCATTTTTATATAGCATTCCCTATATCTAAACTTATTACTTTCGGAGATATTTTTAGTTTTCTTCAACTTTCGGGAATACATTCAATTTTTCTAGTAGAAATAAGTTGGTATTGAATGATAATTAAACAAAATTATTTTTATTCAATAAATAACTAACATAAAATATAAACCATAGCAATATGCAATGAATGTATCAATAAATGTGATATTAAGGAATTATCATATTTCCCTAATACACAAGAATCATATAATTCCTACAAAAAAATATAGGTATCTTGTGTATAATCAAATTACAAGATTATTTTTATTTAATAAACAACTCACACAAAACGTAAATCAAAACAATATACAACTAATTTAATAGTTTTTAGATTATTATATCAACAGAATTCTAAGCCAAGAAGTTTTTAGTAACACATTCCTAATTGCAGATTGTGACCCGCAGTTATTAATAAAATAATTTTCATATTAAATTTCATTAATACGCATCAAGAAATCCCTACTTTGTTAACAGTCAAACTAGGTGATCTATAAATGTTTAAGGTGATATTGTTAGAGATTATGTGATTGGTCCACATTTTTTGACAGTTGAGGTTTTTATACGACGGTGCTCCAGTTCTTCCAAAATTGATTTTTTTCAAGTGGGGCTATATAAAAAACCTTGTATACCAGAAGCATCCAACAACGCTTGATGATATGAAAAATAGAATAAAAGAAGCTTTTAATAATATTGACTTACAAAAATGTTAGAAATGTGGCTCGGTCATTTGAATATCGGTTACAAAATTGCATAGACGTTGAAAGTGGTCATTTTCAACATTTACTTTAGACTTATATCCTTAACATCATATTAATTGGTACATTCATTAAATTTTGTTATGGTTTATTATTTTTTTTTGTTAGTTATTTATTGAATGAAAATATTTGTTTTAATATTACATAATACTTATTTGTTAAGTTATTTATATTTATAAGAATTGAATGTATTCCCAGCAAATGAAGAAAACTAAAAATATCTCAGAAACTAATAAGTTTAGGTATAATAGGAGATGCTATATAAAAATGAAAGAGTATCATAAATACAATATTTCAAAAAAAATAAAATATAGGGTTATCTATTAAAAAAAATTGAGAAAATCGTAATTTTGTTTTGTAGTTTAAAAGTCCTTATAAAAATGAATGTTCTACTAAAAAATTCTTGGCTTAGAATGCTGTTGATATACCAATCTAAAAACTGTTACATCAGTTGTATATTGTTTTGATTTATGTTTTATGTAAGTTATTTATTGAATAAAAATAATCTTGTTATATTATTATATACAATACAATTTTTTTTTTGTAAGAATTTTACGATTCTTGTATATTAGGGAAATATGATAATTTCTTAATATCACATTTATTGGTATATTCACTGCATATTGCTATGGTTTATATTTTGTGTTAGTTTTTTATCTAAAAAAATAATTTTGTTTAATTATCACTGAATACTAACTTATTTCTACTAGGAAAATTGAATGTATTCCCGAAATTTGAAGAAAACTAAAAATATCTCGGAAAGTAATCAGTTTAGATATAGGGAATGCTATATAAAAACGAAAGAGTATATTAAATACAATAATGTTGAAAAATAAAATATAGGGTGATCCATTTAAAAAAATAGAGAAAATCGTAATTTGGTTTTGTAGTTCACCCTGTATACAAATATTCGTCAATGATGTGAATTGGAATTACTTTAAAAACTACAGTATATTTTTTATCTTATTACATAAAACAAATTATTGTCTACGAATTACTTCTTTATATACAGGGTGTTAATCTCATTGTGATTTCGAAATAAAAATGGTCATAACTTGTTAAATACTCTGTATAGTAATGCAAAACCATATATTATATGAACAAGAATTATGAGGGGAATATAAATATGAAAAAATATATAGGGTGTCCCATTTAAAAAATTATATGTTTGATATACCACGCAGTTACTGATCACCCTGTAGAAATAGACATATTTTCCAAGCGTGGAGAATATCACTTCCTACATTTTTTTTTAATAACTTTTCTCGATATTTTATACCATAATGGAGTTATCGACCGATCCTGCACTAAAAACTCACCCTGTATATTCCGCTTTTATTGCTGCAAGGGAAGTGTCGTGGGAGTAATAGACAGACAAATTTTCTAGCAATTTTGCTTTTTCTGTAAAAATGCTTTTAGAATATTTTCGTTTTTAGTAAAACCTGATTTTTTAATTGAATGTAAGTTGGTCCAGATCCGTTATACTGAATAAAAACAGAAATAATCCTAGTAAAAAATATTAATAATTTCGTTCATTTTTTTAAGTAAAAACTTCTTTAGGGACGTTGTGCGATTTTTGGATAGGGGAAAAAGCATTGAATTCGCGACCGTCATCGCGACAGTCATTGCGACCGTTGTCGCCTATGTGATATATTATGTGCATGTATATATAAATTGTGTAGAGGTATTTAAATTTAAAATAAATGTAAAACCTATTTTAGGATGTGGAAAAAGGATTTATTTCGCGACCGTCATCGCTTCGGCGAAATAAATTTTGTACATAATATATAGGTATTATATGTGTAGATTTATATAAATTGTATAGAAGTATTTAAATTTAAATTTAAATTAAATGTAAAACCTATTTTAGGATGGGGAAAAAGGATTTATTTCGCGACCGTCATCTCTTCGGCGAAATAAATTTTGTACGTATAATTATTATGTTTATGTATATGTAAATTGTGTAAAAGTATTTAAATTTAAAATAAATGTACAATCTATTTTGGGATGGGGAAAAGGATTGATTTTGCGACCGTCATAATATCATCGCTACCGTCATCGCTTCGACGAAATAAATTTTGTACGTATATTATTATAATCTACGTAGGTATAATAATAGTAATATTATTGAAGTGAAAACTTCTGGGACGTTATGCAATTTTTAGATGGGGAAGAAGTATTGAATTAGCGACCGTCATCGCGACCGTCATTGCTTCGACGAAATAAATTTTTGAAGTGAACTCTCCTTTAGGGACGTTTTGCCCTTTTTAAATGGGGAAAAAGTGTTGAATTAGCGACCGTCATCGCTTCGGCGAAAATAAATTTTTGAAGTAAAAACTTCTTTAGGGAGGTTGTGCCCTTTTTAGATGGGGAAAAAGTATTGAATTAGCGACCGTCATCGCGACCGTCATTGCTTCGACGAACTAATTTTTGAAGTGAAAACTGCTTTAGGGACGTTTTGCACTTTTTCGATTGGGAAAAAGTATTAAATTAGCGACCGTCATTGCTTTAACGAAATAAGTTTTTGAAGTGAAAACTTCTTTAGGGACGTGGTGCCTTTTTTAGATGGGGAAAAAGTATTAAATTATCATCGCGACCGTCATTACTTCGAGGAACTAATTTAAGAAGTGAAAACTGCTTTAGAGACGTCGTGCTCTTTTTAGATGGAGAAAAAGTATTGAATTAGCGACTGTCATTGCTTCGACGAAATAAATTTGTGAAGTGAAAACTTCTTTAGAGACGTCGTGCTCTTTCTAGATGGAGAAAAAGTATTGAATTAGCGACCGTCATTGCTTAGACGAAATAAATTTTTGAAGTGAAAACTTTTTTAGGGACGTTTTGCACTTTTTAGATAGGGAAAAAGTATTGTGTTTGCGACCGTCATCACTTTGCCGAACTAAATTTCGTATGTATATATAGTATGTATTTGTATACATAAATAGCATAGAATGTACGCAACGCGTATATAATATAGGTATAGCACTACTTTTTGGATAGGAAAAAAGCATTGAGCTCGTAATTTAGATAGTATAAGAAGTTTTCACTTCTGTCGGCACTCCCATGAGTGCTTTAAATTGTTTTAAATAATAATAATAACTTAAGGATAAACTTGCTGCCTTGGTACCAAAGCCGATGCAGTTTTAAGAGGGGTCCGGACCCCATGGACCCCCGCCCTTGGCTACGTGCCTGTCTATGAGCTGAGAATTGAAGCATATAACACGAGTTTTATGAAATAGATCTGTAGGTGATCAATACAATTATTGTATTACCAACCTATTCATTAGTAGGTAAATACAAAAAAAGGAATATTAAACAGAATTATTGTATCTTTAAGTAAACAGTTATTTCCCTTACTAATTCGTGACTAATCATATGAAAGCTATATACATAACTCATTTTCATACGATATTAATCGAATATTTTATATCGACTATGTCTCTGGAAGATAAACATTCGAGTAATTCCTTCCACAATAAATTGTTGCCTCAGTTGTATATACACGTTGGGTATCTATTTGGATTTATTCCTACAAAACGACGAAATATCTACTTGGTTCTTTTCCTAACCTATATTTTATTATTTTTTGGTTCCTGTCAATTTATACAACAATATGCAAATTATCCTCGTGATACTAATTCAGTAATACTTTGGTTTGGTGCAATTGTCTATCCAGCAAATAATTTTGTAGTCCTGTATGAATCTACAAAGCACCGAAAGAAATGGAACGCCCTTTTTGAGGTTTTAATTAAGATGAAAGAAAAAGAAACTGATAGAAAAATTATTACAAAAATAATATTTTTTATTATTTTAATGTTTGTCTCTAGCGCTACTACTATTGCCATGTTAAATATAAATGGAGTTGCTGTAATTATTTTTTGTTTCCAACGTATGTACACTTTCTTTCAAAACATCTTCACAGTTTTATACATTTCAGAGATACTAAAAATTGTAGGTGCAAGAATTAATTATTTAAATAATGAAATAAGTTGCACTTATACCAAATTTCATGGGATCAAGGAAAATACTATAAGAAAAATTAATACCATTTATTTAACTTATACATATATAACTGATGCCTGTTTACTATTTAACAACGTATTCGGACCAATTATATTTATCTTTCTCTGTTCCATTTTGTCCGATCTATTACTTGTATGTAATTGGATAACAGTATATATTCTAGATGCAAATAGGGCAATGCCAATATCAGTTATAATTAACGTAATACCGTTGGTCACGGTATATTTGGTAAGTTTAAAATATATAATTAATATTATTTTGCAATTCACTAGTTTTGATGGGAAATGAGCCACAATATTACTAAAAAAATGGGTGTCGTTGTCAAAATACAAAAAATATTAATGAATTAAAAAAAATGTTGTTGCTTAGTAAAAAAATTTTTCTAATAATTTATTTAATCTGACTCATTTATATCGGCAATTCAGACATATATTATACATTTTAAAGTAGAAAACTTTAAAATGATATTGCCAATATTTATGAGTTGCGTTACTGGGACGACTTTACTGAAAGATAGTTCATTCGATTACATGAAATCAACCGCAACTCAAGAATATCAAGAATATTCTTATTTCCCATCAAAACTAGTTAATTGCAAAAATGCCACAAGAAAATAGCTTCAGAACAACATTAATATTATTTTGTTTTCTATTTATTGTAACGTTTCAAACCGACACATTACATCTGGTTTGTTTGCAAATATAGAAGATAATCCCTTAAAAGAAGTTACCGAAAATATCCCGTTATGGATCATAGTTCCCTCTATTTTACACCATACATAAACAAAGTAGCGGTATTCGCTCTCTAAAATGTATGTGTGTGGAAAAGTTACACCAATCTGAATTTTTTCTACGTGTCAAGAGGGGTCGGGGATGGTTCAGAACCGGTGTAGTTTGTAACTTTTGACCACCCATAATCCAGCTATAGGACAACCCGTAAGCCAGCTATAGGACCCATTTTTTGGGTGAACGTACCTCAGGTTCAAAGAGAACATACAAATTTCGCAAACATACAAATATACGCAAATATACCATATCGGTAGAGCTTGAGTTCAGCTTTTAAACGATGTCTAAGTGGTCAGAATCGGACATACACACAACCCAGTATAGCCAAAAAATTTAAAAATTGAACTTTAAAAATTTTGGTTTTTCGAAAATTACTCAAAATTTTCCACTACTAATTGCGATAATGACTGAAAGTTTGTAGAAGGACTCCAGAGGCGTCTAACAATGTGTATTTCATATCTGGGAAAATTCTAATTTTAACGTGATATGTCTCATAAGTATGATCAAATCCATTTCATTCGGTAAAAACGATTATTTTTCAAGCGCATTTTAGCGATCAAAATCGGTTAAACCGTTTAAAAGTTATCGAGCTCCAAAATTATAATCCACTTAACAATTATCGCCGAAATGGTCTAGTCGTTACGGCGCTAAATTTGATAGGGCATTCCGGGTTCACTTGCCAGCCATCCCAATATTTTTTTTTCAATCTATTCCTTACATGCAACTACGGTATGTGTCAAACTCAAAACTAATTGCGAAGTTAATGCAAGCTCAATTTATAGCCCCCCTAGGCATTCCATTAAAAAAGAACAGTATGTAGAATATTTGAAAAGTTTGCGAAAAAGATATATCATTGGAGGTGACTTTAATGCAAAGCACACCCAATGGGGATCAAGATTAACAACAACTAAAGGAAAAGAGTTACTGGCAGCAATAAAAGAACAGAAATGTGAAGTAATATCAACAGCTAGACCGACTTATTGGCCAACAGATACAAACAAAATACCGGACTTAAGTGATTTCTTTGTTATTAAAAATATTTCATCCAACTATCTAGATATTAATGAAGGTTGGGATATGAATTCAGATCATTCACCCATAATACTCATATCACTGTGAGTGACACGATTATCAGAAAGGATTGTAACCCAATACTAACAAATAAACTAACAGACTGGGAAAGTTTTAGATCAATCCTTGAAGATAGAATTGAACTAGCAGTACCATTAAAAAAACCTGAACAACTAGATGAGGAAGTTGAGTTGCTTGTACAAAATATACAAAAATCAGCATGGGAAAGTACTCCTACTATAAGATCAAACGTCAAAGGAAACAACTATCCCAAAGAAATTAAAAAGTTAATTAAAGAGAAAAGAAAACTTAGAAGGAAGTGGCAACAAACACCCCAAGTGTGAAGGAAGTGGCACCCCAAGATAAAACAAATTTAAACAATGCTAGTCAAAAACTTAAAAGAGAGATTCAAAATATAAAAAATGAGTAAATCAGTTATTACCTGAGAGAGTTGACGGATGATAGTAGCACAGAGTACTCTCTATGGGAAGCTACAAAAAGGCTAAAAAGACCAGTAACCCATTCCCCACCCATTAAACTAGAAGATGGTAGCTGGGCTAGAAGTAATGATCAAAAGGTAGAGAGATTTGCCACATATTTAGAAAATACATTTAAACCGCATAATGACCAAAATAATGATCAAATATCGATAGAGCCTAATCAGACAGAGGAGAGAATCAGACCAACATCCCCGAAGGAAGTACAGTGGAACCTCGATAACTCGGATTAATCGGGACCGCGGCCGATCCGGGTTATAGAAAATCCGGGTTAGACGGAGAATATGGTAAAAATTAATAAAATACGGTATACTTACAGATAAACTCCGTTAGAATTGAAATAACATGAAATATATATAAATATGCAGAGTACTTACACATCTAAATTACTAAAAACACGCAAACACAAACGTAAGCAAACGGAAGCGAACAATACAAGACTGTACTACACACAATACAGTCACCACAATCGGAACGATGTTATGTTATTTAAGAACAGTGAAAACGAAAGAACATTGTTTGAAAAATAATTTTTTTAATTGTCTTCTAGTCTTTTTTAAAAAATGCTAAGACAGTTTGAAATAAATATGTAAAGGAATACTACAGACAGGTGCCTGCTGTTTCTGCCGGAGTGTGCCATGAGTCATTTTTACTATTGTGTAGTTCAAATTACACAAATACGAATTATCTCTCAAATATTATATTACATAGGTACATTTTTATTGTTGAAATGTTTATCTGATTATTTCATTCATAGGAGATTCTGACCAATATAAAGCTACAGAAATCTGAATTAAATCGATAATTTTTGATAATTGCCCGTCGTTAAGTATATTACGTCAGAAGCCCTTCGCTGCTACGAAAAAATACATTCAGTGACATTAATGACCATTAATGTTTTAAAAATTATAAAAGTGATGAGTTTCAATCGTCAAATATTTATAAAGACTTTGTGTTTAATTGTACTAATTGGTGCTTACATAAATAAATTACAATACAATTTTGGTTTTGAACAGTTTTATTCATGAAATAATCGCAACAAATTGAATTCGAACTCTAAAATTATTATATAGAATTTTTGCCCTCGTGACACTTTAACATAATTTCACTCGCCTTTGGCTCGTAAAATTAAAAGTGTCAAAGTGTCACTAGGGAAAAATTTAATAATTTTAGAACTCTTGTGCAATTACTACTAATTATTTCTTTCATAGGAGATTCTGACCAATAGAAAGCTACAGAAATCTAAATTAAACTGATAACTTTTTTGATAATTTCCCGTCGTCAAGCATATTACGTCAGATGCCCTTCGTTGCTACGAAAAAATACATTCAGTGACATTAATGACAAATGTTTTAAAAATTATAAAAGTGATGACTTTCAACCGTCAAATACATATTTATAACAACTGTGTGTTTAATTGTACTAATTTGTACTTACATAAATAAATTACAATAAAATTTTGGTTTTGAACAGTTTTATTCATGAAATAATCGCAACAAATTGCACTCGATCTCTAAAATTATTATAGAATTTTTGCCCTCGTGACACTTTGACATAATTTCTGACAAAATTAAAACTGTCAAAGGGTCACTCGGGAAAAATTCAATAATTTTAGAGCTCTTGTGCGATTACTACTGATAATTAACTATTTTGATGGGAAATAAGCCACAATTAAATTGAAAAATACAGTAGAGCGTCGATTATCCGAACTAATTGGGGGACATGGGTGTTCGGAAAACCGATTTGTTCGGATAATCGAACTATATTGAGATTGGCATACATATATTTATCCACAAGTGAATAAAAACCATAGTTATATAACTGCTATTTGTTTATATCTTGATAATGACAAATAGCAATTAAACAAAAAATTGCACTCTTTTCAACAACATATTTTTGGATACACAATTGAAGATATTTTAAGCGTTAATTACTAACGCTTGCTCAGTACTCGAGTGCGGGGCGCGGGAGTCGGGAGTTCGGACAACCGGTCGTTCGGTTGATCGACGTTCGGATAATCGACGCTCTACTGTAATTTTATTAACGTTTCGACGTCCAAATCGGGTGTCGTCGAAATACAAATGTACTGAAAATCAAAATGTAATGAAAATCGGTCCGGGTTAGCCGGATTTCTGGGTTACCGGGGGCCGACTTATCGGGGTTCCACTGTAGCTGAAGAAATAAAAGACAATATAAATCCTAAGAAGGCACCAGGATATGATCTAATTACTGGAGAATTACTAAAAAACCTGCCTCGTAAAGCCATAGTCAAATTGACCAACATCATCAATGCTGCATTTAGATTGAGATATGTTCCAAATTTATGGAAAATAGCTGAGGTTATTATGATACCAAAACCAGGAAAATCACCAAATGAAGTGTCTTCATATAGACCATTATCACTTTTACCAGTGATGTCGAAGCTTTTTGAGAAACTTTTGCTAAAAAGAATAAAACCAATAATAGAAGAGAAAAAAATCATTACAAACCACCAATTTGGCTTCAGAAATAAACCTTCTACGATTGATCAGGTACACAGAATGACTAACATAATTGAGAAATCATTAGAAGAAAAGAAAGTGTGTTCTACAATCTTTTTAGACGTAGCTAAGGCCTTCGACAAAGTTTGGCATGAAGGTTTAGTCTACAAACTCAAAATTCTTATGCCTAAACAATATTCAGAAATTTTAAAATTATTTATATCTGACAGATATTTCAGAATTAAGCAAGAAGACGTGTACACTGATCTAAAAGAAATCAGAGCAGGAGTCCCTCAAGGAAGCGTATTAGGTCCTGTTCTCTACCTGTTATACACATACGATATACCTGAAATGGAAAATGATACTATAGCCACATTTGCAGATGACACCGCTATCTTAGCAGTAGGTGATACCAGCGAAGAAGCAGCAGAAAAATTACAGTTGGCAATCAATAAAATACACAACTGGACTAAAAAATGGAAAATCAAATTAAATGAATCTAAATCTATTCATGTCAATTTTACAAATAAAAAAATCGAAAAATTCCAATTAAAATTAATGATGCACAAATACCATATGCATCTTCTGCAAAATATTTAGGTATCACACTTGATGCAAGGCTTCGCTGGAAAGTCCACATTAAAAAGAAATGGGAAGAATTAGGTATCCGTTACAAAAAAATGTATTGGCTGATGGGAAGAAACTCTGCATTGTCCACATATAACAAAATACTTTTATACAAACAAATACTTAGACCAGTATGGATGTATGGTTGCCAACTCTGGGGCTGTGCCAATTCAAGTAATATTGAGATTATCCAGAGATTCCAGAATAAAGTATTACGGAACATCGTTGATGCTCCTTGGTATATCCGAAATGTCGACCTCCACAAGGATCTTGAGATGGAAGATGTAGACAAAGTTATCAAGAAGATGGCAGGTAGTCACGAACAACGGCTCCATAGTCATGTAAACATCGAGGCCATCCAGCTCCTCGATAATACTGGGCTAGAAAGAAGACTCAAACGAAGAAAACCATTTGAGTTAGTGTAAAGTGTTAGTGTAAAAGCAGAGCATAGTGTTGTATTGTGTGTTAGTTTTAGTTTTAAAATTTCATACTTTAAAAAAAAATAAGATGACACCATAGGGTTAAGATTTTAGATTATGTATCATTTAGTAATTTAACTTAAAGAAGAACTGATAATTGGTCAACTGATGACCAGATTTCAGTAGTCTAAACACAGCTTGTGTTTAATAAAAAAAATCTATTCCTAATACTAAAAAACTAGTAAAAAAACGAAAGAATTTTTTTCCGAAAAAAAAAACTAGTCTAGTTACGTTTGATGAACACTGAACACAAAAAAATTTTGTGGACAAAAATATTGGGATGGCTGGAGTATTAACTAGGATTGTCCGATCACAACTTTAGTGTCATGGTCACTAGACTATATCGGTGATAATGGTTTATATACGCTTAACGTGTAATCGATGAATATTACATTCAAGTTCATTCATACATTTAATTTATTAAAAACTTTGAAAAATTCCTGATACAAGAATAAAAAACCGCTAAAAGCGGTAAAAATAAGTAGCGCACACAGTATTTAAGCTACAAAAAGCTTCATGAAAAAGCATTGCATTCATTAATAGTCCAAGTAATGAAGCTTAAAATAGGACAAAACCTCGCAATTTTTACAGAATAGATCGACTTGCTTGAAAATTTGAGAATAAGTAGTGGATAGTCTAGGATCAAAATCTATATGAGGCCGAAAGACGCTTTTACCATGGGGGTGGTTGCCACCCATCTCGGGGTAGAAATTTTTATTTTATTTTTACCGCAAAAGTTGGTAAAAACGTTCATTTTAAGCAAAAAACGTTCTATACATTTTTTTGATAAAATTAATAGTTTTGGATTTATTCGCTATCGAAAGTGTTAGTTTTATATAAAAAAAATCAATGTTTTTATTCAGTTTTCTGCTAATAACTCAAAAACTTTTCGTTTTATCAAAACAACTTTGGTTAATAAAATGCACCTTTTAAAAGAAGCAACAAAACTGTTTTTTTTTTTAAATTTTCTATAAGACCAACAGTAATCGAGCTATACTTTATTATATGCTAGCTCTTCTTCGTCAAATGCTAAATATTGTAGTTTCAAAGTCAAAAGACGGGAAAATTATGCATTTTTAGAGGATAAGTTGTTCAATCTAATTTAAAGTATTTAAAAACATTTATTTCCAGAAATTAAAAAAGTCTCTAGTTCAAAAATTAAGTGACTTATAATAAAAATAATGTAAGTCCCTATTTTTTTTCAGCGAAAAAATGATCGGAAGCAATCCTCTAATTACCACCCTAATTAACATTAGTCACTGACCTTATTTGGTCTTCTTTATTTATATATTATTAATAGGTTCTAGAAGTTTGACCGGCTTAGAATGATTAGTTTTTAAAACAATAGAGTTAAAAGCGAATAACGAATTTTTGTAGTTTGGTAAAAAATGCCCTTTTCAGTATGAAATTGTAGCTTATTTAATTTCCAAGAAATTGGTTTGCAAAATTTTTTCCTAGGGCAAACATTGAGTGAGCTTTTGACAATTAAACCTTGTAATAACATGCAAAAACCACCTTTACCAATCCTCTAAAATTCACCTCTTTTTGCAAATAAGAATTTTAAGGATTTAATATTAATAGCTTTACAGATCTTGTAAAAACCTATAAAAATCTTTTTTACCAAACGTTCTAACATAAAAAATAAAAGAGGTGCGGTTAAAAAATCAATATTTTTTTTTCAAAAAAAAAAGAGAAATCCAATTGGAAACATAATAATGTAAGTTAGCGGTTGTTTTTAGTCATTGGCCTTATACGTTCTTCTTTATTTATGTATTATTAATAGATTTCAGAAGTTTTACTGGCTTAAAATGATTAATTTAAAAAAAAAACTGGAGTTAAAAGCGAATAACGAATTTTTGTAGTTTGGTAAAAAATGCCATTTTCTTCAGAATAGAAAGAGTAGCATCAGAGATACGAAAACATGTTTAAGTCAGTATGAAATTGTAGGTTATTTAATTCCCAAGAAATTGGTTTGAAAAAAATTTTTCTACGACAAAAACGGAGTGAATTTTAAATGAGTATATCGAAAACATTGATTTTTTCGATATATGTAAAAACACTTTCGACAGCGAATAAATCTAAAACTTTTAATTTTATCAAAAAAATGTAAGAAACATTTTTTTCTTAGAATGATTGTTTTTATCAACTTTTGCGGTCAAAATATAATAAAAAATTTCCACCCCACGATATCGGGTGGTAACCACCCTCATGGTAAAAGCGCCTTTCGGCATCATAGGTGAAAAGCTTCGGTTCCTGGACTATAAAAAGCTGATATGAATATGACGTGGCGCAAAAATGTATTTTCATTTTGATGGAAAATAAAATTCTATTTTCATAATATTTGTTAAATTTAAAGTAAAAAGCGTCACAAAAACGTCACGAGCTTCAAAATGCAAACTGTATCAAAGTTACTCTTTTGTAGCGCATTTTACTTCAAATTTAGCAAATATTATGGAAAAATCTTTTAAAATAAAACTAGAATTTTATTTTCTAGAGAGAATTATTTTATTTCTTAGAGAAAGTAAAAAAATATAGTTACTTGGGAACGGTAATCATAGAAAAACGGTTATACTGCAGAAATAAGAGTGAGAATTGAAAAAGCACGTGCCAACTTCGTGAAATTGAAAAATATTTTATGCAGCAAAGATTTGACATTGGTCCTCAGAATAAGACTAATTAAATGTCATGAAGAAGTAGTTCAAATAATAAAGAAACTAAAAAACAGTAAAACGCCAGGAACGGATGGAGTTGCGGCAGAATTGTTGAAATATGGAGGACCCGAACTCTGGAGAAGAATCCATTACCTGATAAAGTTGGTATGGACCAAGGAGCAAATGCCGGATGAATGGGCAGTTGGTCTTATACAGCCAATACATAAAAAAGGAGATAAGAGGGAATGCCAGAATTACAGACCAATTACATTGCTAAATGTAATATACAGAATCCTTTCTGGCATTATCTACACTAGATTGTCAGAATACTCAAAAAATATAATTGGTGATTATCAAAATGGATTCAGACCAAATAGAGCCACTACAGACAACATAGTCCTGTCGCCAGGGGGGGTACAACGGCCTCGTTAATTCAGATGGACTTACTCAAGTTTTTTTTATGTATTTTGACCCGAAGAACACGAATTTTTTGGGTAACAGTTGATCCGGATGTCGATAAGATTGTTATAGACCAAGAACTTGAGGAATCAAATAACAGCGATTTTTGGCAAAACAAAACAATATTTTGTATTTTTTGGGCCATTTTAAGTAAAAAATATTTCTACAAGTTTTTTCGTAGGATGCACAGTTTTCGAGATAAACGCGGTTGAACTTTAAAAAAATCGAAAAATTGCAATTTTTGAACCCGAATAACTTTTGATTAAAAAATAAAATAGCAAGTCTGCTTACCGCATTTGAAAGTTTAAGTCAAATTATATCGGTTTTGATTATTTGCATTGGTAAAAATTTATTTTTTTATTGTTTAACAAAGCTATAAACACGTAGGGTTTCCCGTGCTTTTACATGCGTTTTAACGCATGTAACATAGAAATAGTCTTGATTGCACTAGTACCTATTCTACCTACTCGTTCGATTTTAAATGAGAAATCATAGAAACATCACTCACGCACTAGTTGTTTGTAGCTTTGTTTAACAATAACACAATAAATTTTTAGCAATGCAAATAATCAAAACCGACATAATTTGACTTGAACTTTCAAAGGCGCTAAGCAGAATTGCTATTTTATTTTTTAATCAAAAGTTATTCGGGTTTAAAAATTGCAGTTTTTCGATTTTTTGAAAGTTCAACCGCGTTTATCTCGAAAACTGTGCATGCTACTAAAAAACTTGTAGAAATATTTTTTGCTTAAAATGACCAAAAAAATACAAAATATTGTTTTGTTTTGCCAAAAATCGCTGTTATTTGATTCCTCAAGTTCTTGGTCTATAACAATCTTATCGACATCCGGATCAACTGTTACCCAAAAAATTCGTGTTCTACGGGTCAAAATACATAAAAAAAACTTGGGTAAGTCCATCTGAATTAACGAGGCCGTTGTACCCCCCCTGGCGACAGGACTAACATATTCATACTTAGAACAATACAAGACAAAGCTTATGAATACGACATAGAACTATATAATGTATATAGACTTTAAACAAGCTTTTTGACAGTGTGAAAAGAAACAAAATGCTGGAAGACCTCCGAAATCTAGGTATACCAAAAAAATATACCAGATTCATAAAAATGACGTTGCAGGGTTCAAAAGTAGCAGTTAGAGTAGATGGGGAACTGTCTCCCCTGTTTGACATCAACATGGGGGTGAGACAGGGAGACGCACTTTCAACCATGCTGTTCAACCTAATTCTTGAAGCAGTCATCAGAAAAACTAATGTAACCGGCCATATAAACACCAAAACAGTACAAATTACTGCATTCGCAGACGATGTCGCCATTAATAGTAGAAGCAAGACACGACTAATGGAGACGTTCAAGGAAATTGATCCTGAATCACAAAAAAGAGGGTTTAAAATAAACGAAATAAAAACTAAGTACATGACTATCAAAAGAACACCTGAGATTGAAAATCATTTAACACTAGACAACTATACTATTGAACGTGTGGATGCCTTCACATATCTGGGCACAGAAATCAATCAGAAGAATTCCGTAAGTAGCGAAATTAATACACGTATTTCCAGTGGAAATCGTACATACTATGCTAATAAAAGATTGATGACATTGAAATTATTAGACAAAAGAACCAAAATGACTATCTGCAGAACTTTGATTAGACCCGTAGTAACCTATGGTTGTGAAACCTGGGTAATGACGAAAAAGGATTAAGCCCAACTCAGAGCATTCGAGAGAGAGATACTGAGAAATGTATATGGCCCGGTGCAAGAGGAAGACGGCACATGGAGAATCAGGAGAAACGACGAGGTTAATGAACTGAATGAAGGGTATGACCAGTGTTGCCAATCGCATTTCTCTAGATTATCCGACAATCACTCGAAAAATATCCGATTTGTCACGAAAAGGTACGCTAGGTCAAAAAATATTCTGTTACTAAAATCAATGTTGCCAATGTTATTCTTTTAGTCCCCTTAACAACCATCAAATAACAAAATCCGTTGTTCGTACGCCAATCAGTTGATTGTAATCAATTATCATTATGATAATTACCATAATTGATTGATTAATTAATTATTAATTATCAATTAACGTAACAATTATTAAGATAATTGATTAATTAATCTAATCTCATAATTATAATCAATTATGTTTTCAGCAACCCAATCAAAGTTGACATTGACAGTAATTAAATATTTGATAGTGATCAGTTGATTCCATTTCTGATTAGCGTTCGAACAACCGCAACCGGCCCTTTAATCTACTGGATTCTCTATTTCAAAGTTTAAAAATTTTCATTTATAGATGAAAATCTCGTATCCTAGCTGATTATTACCTAATTCATGTATGTAAATACTATTTACTTACTAATATTATATTATTCGTATTTTGTATTATCGTACGTGTTAAATTCTAAATAAATAAATAAATCTAAATATTTCATTATTTGGATCGTTATATTAATTTATTATGATTATTTAAGTAAAAAAAAACACTTTTAAATGTTATTTTATTAAAACGTAATAACTACCTAAAACTATGTACTGGAAAAATAAATAATCAATAAATCAATAAATTAATAAATGAAAAATAGTTTCTGTCCTTGTGGGATCGGTACTCACCGGAGGGACGTTCGGAAACAATTAGCGTCTCTTTGCAAAGACAATGACGTCGACTTTGCAAAGTAACAAGACACTTACTCAACACACACACACTACACATTACTCCTCTGACTTAGTGATAAGTTATACAATTAGGTGGCTAAAGGTTCTAGTTCTAAACCAAATCCAGAATCAGAGAAAGAAAAAAAAAAGAAATAAATCAATACAAAATAAACTACAGCTACATTAACAGCATATGCGCAAAATTTCTGGTCAATGCTTTTAAAATGCATTATTTTTTCGAGTACTGAGACAGCTAATAAGTATTATTTAAAAATTTAAACGCAGAATGAAAGATTACATTATTACCGAGGGCCGAAAGTCTCTGAAGATTTCTATAATTTTTATTCTAATATGTTAGAGGGGTAAAAGGAAAACAGAATATTGAGTGTGATTTTTAATTTTAAATATCTCATTCAAAAGAAACATTTTGTTTATTCTAAGGGACTTTCAGCCCTCGATAATAATGTAATCTTTCATTCTGCGTTCAAATTTTTCAAAAATATTGATTAGTTTTCTCAGGAATCGAAAAAAATTAATAAGTTTAAAGATTATTGGTCCGAAATATTGAGCCTACGCTCTTTTAACAACTAAAGATTTATTACAATTAAAACAATAGAAATGTATTTGACAGTCTTGTAGTTATTAAGGAATCAAAGTTAGTTATTATCCATAATACCCGTGGTGCGTTCAACGTTAATGCCCGACTAAATAATTTTTATAGGCAAAAAATTTGAAGGATTTTTGAGTTAATTAGTAGATATCTAGATACTACTAGTTTCAAATAAGTAGATTTTTCTACAACCACTATTCCAAATGCATTTTTCTGCACAATTTTATGTTAACAAACTTAATATTTTCTCACAGAATAACTGACAGTAGTGTGCAGAAAAGTGACGTTTTTGTGCCGGAAAGTCCTTTTCTGCATAGTACCATTACATTCCTCAAAAAAATCATAAATATAATTAGGTATAACATTAGCTTCTAATAACACAAAAATATACTGGGTGATTCATTAAAACTAAAGATCATGGACTATGTTAGACTTTCGAGACGCACCCTGTATATTTAAATCTATGTTTATAAAGCGCCCATTTGAATTTAAAAGTTAACGGGTACAGCATTTTTTAATAATTTTTTAAAATAAGTACACAAAATTTTTTATTCCATAAGTAGTTTCCATACTTCCTAATTTCAAAATTTCACCCTGTATTATTGTTAATTATATTTCGTTAAAATTGGTTGTTAAGCAGCTTTTAAAAATATAAAAATATATAGGGTGTTCCAATAAAAAAAACATATGGACTCTGCCAGGCTTGCGTCAATCACCCTGTAGATTTAAATTTATATTTAAAAAAATGCACATTTATATATATTAAAATCGACGGGTCCCAGCGCTTTTTACAATTCTTTAAAACAAGGACACAAATAATTTTATTCCAAAAGTGCCTTTCACACTGTATAACGGTTTTTGAAATTTGAATTGGATTAGTATGCCTTAAGTGGACACACTTGTGCATTTAAATTCTAAACAAAAGAATCGGCACATGTCCCTTTCGTCAAAAGATGAAAAGTATCGGATGTCACTAACACTCATCCAGTATAGGCTATTTATAAAAATTTGGGTGGAACCAAACAAAATTAATGTGTTGTTGGTGTTGGGAATATATGAATGAGAAAGTTTTAGTCAATGGTAGATACACTGAAAAATATCCGCAAATATCCGATTTATTTAAAGTTACGAAGAAGATACGACAACTCTCCAAAAGGTACGCAAATCGGGTAATTATCCGCCGATTGGCAAAACTGGGTATGACATTGTAAGATTTGTAAAAAGTCAGACTGTCATGGCTGGGACATGTTCAGCGACAAGAAGACATGAAAACGACAAATAAGATGTTACACAGGGCCCCCGTAACCGGGCGTGAAACGCGTGCGGCGTACGCGGGCGCAACCCCAAAGGGGAGCCAAACCGAAGGTTTGGCTTAATCGCATACGTACCGGACATGGTAAATGTGCTGATTCTCTGTTCAAATGGGGTCGTGCAGAAAGTCCACAGTGTGATTGTGGATCGCCTAGACAGACCATAAGTCATTGTGTTTCAGATTGCCTAAATCGTGCCTACCGTGGAAACCTCCAGGACTTTGTGGAATGCTCCCCAGATGCAATTGAATGGCTATGTAAATTGGACATTAATATTTAGATTCATTCATTATGTTTTGGTGTTTGAATAATATATATTATATTTGTGTATTTATCGTACTGAAAAAGTCCATACGCTAAATAAAATAAAATAAAACCGAAGGTTTGGTAAATAGAAATATTTACTTTAGATGAGGTAATCATTTTTATATACAATTTTAATTATTTCATGAACACCTAGAGAAATTTAAAAAATCAAATATTGTGTTATTACTAAAAAAATAATTATTCCCGTCCTGAAATGTCCTTTTACTCCACCAGAAATATATTACATTTTGTTGTTCCTTCCTAATTTGTTTTTTAAGTTGATTGATTTAAAAATGAACATATTTAAAACACATTGAAAATTTTTACAGGAGACATTTTGCGCCTTTCCCCTATGGCTATTTTCTTCTGTGAAATTATTGAAAAAAATTCATATAAACATAGATCCGAAATCCGAAACTATTTTTTCTCTGAGGTACAGCACGTTAACCTTTTTAATAAATTTTTTATATTGTAAATGTATTTGTGTCTAAATTGACATAATTTTATAAAAAATTGGCATTGGGTTTTTTGAGGTGAGAAATATAAATTTTTTAAATAAATTTTGACTGTGCTTAGGTTTGGTTTTTTGGGTTAAATAAATTATTTAATAATTTAATAGAAATCAACCAATTTGATAAATAATACATGCTATAAGAGAATTTCAAGTACCTATGATTATATGCTTCGTTGACTACCAAAAGGCATTTGATTGTGTAAGCTGGATAAATCTGTGGTCAATTTTAATAGTAATGGGTGCACCAATGCACCTGGCGACACTTATTAAAAATCTGTACCAGTCTAATATAGCGACAGTACGACTAGATCAGAAGTTCTCAAACCAATTCAAGACCGAGAGAGGTGTTAGACAGGGATGCCTGTTGTCACCTGACTTATTTAACATTTATGGTGAACATGTCATGAGGATGGTTTTAGAAGGATGGGCCGGTGGAATAAAAGTGGCTGGTAGGAAAATCTAAAATTTAAGATTTACTGATGACACTACACTTATAGCAGCAAATGAGCAAGAAATGTTTGATTTTCTGCGAAGAGTTGAGTACGAAAGCAATAAAGCTGGTCTGAAAATCAATAAAGCTAAGACAAAAATAATGGTGGTCGACAGATTCGACATTATTCAACTGACTAACATGTTACAGGAATACCAGATAGTAAGCACTTTTATCTATCTCGGGTCTAGTATAACTAACGATGGTAACTGTGAAGCAGAAGTTCGGAGACGTATTGATATGGCAAAAAATGCGATGAGTCGGCTAACTAAAGTTTGGAAAGACAGATTTATCTCTCAAAATATCAAGATCAGACTGGTGATTGGACAGCTCATAGGGCAAACATTTCCATTCTAAACCAACTCAATATTAAAAAAAGGCTGTCCACAATATGTCTGCAACGAATTCTGCAATTCTTTGGTCACGTGGTTCGCAGAGGTGACGACAGTTTGGAGAGATTAATTGTTTCTGGAAACGTTCCGGGGAGAAGATCAAGAGGACGATCACCAACTAGATGGTCTGACCAAATAAAGCATTCAGCGAAGCTCTTAGAGCAGCTGAGGATAGAGACCAATGAAAAAACATTGTTAGGAATATTGGAAGAAATCACGATCCTCAGTAATGGGGAAACGACAAGAGAGAGAGAGAGAGAGAGAGAGACATGCTATGAAAAGGCATAAACGTGTTTTATTACAAGTAAACAATAAAAAATTATAGATGTATGCCATAGTTGGATATAGTACATGTAAAGGGCGCTAAAATATGTACAGCACGCGGGCGCCGGTCAGCTTTGCGGGGGCCCTGATGTTACAGTGGAAGCCGGTAGGAAGGCGGAAAAAAGGAAGTCCCAGGACGAGATGGTTGGATGACGTGGAAGACGACCTGAAAACCATGAATATAAGACAATGGAGGTGAAGGGCCCAAGAGAGATCTGAATATGGAAGGACATAGACAGACAGGCAAAGACCAATCCAAGGTTATGATGCCAAAAGAAGAAGAAGAAGAAATGTTATGTACACAGTCTGCATTACTATGGAGCTGAATCATGGACATTAAATCGAAATGCAATAAATTCGACTTAACGCGTTTGAAATGTGGACATTTAGAAGAGTGTTAAGGATTTCATGGGTAGATAGAGTAACGAATATAGAAGTGTTACTTCTAAGTAACACTAGACTAATATTAGGGGGAGACTAATCGTCTCCCCCACGCCTTCTTTGGTCTTCCTCTCCCAGGGCCTCCGTAAGAACTACTGGCGCCTGTGTGCAAAAAGGATTTTGGCGCCCCTTGTCATTTTATAGGCATAGGTATTTTGGTAATGTTTTTTTATTTATTTTTTTGGGGTCCGGACAAATAATCCCCGGACCAATAATCCCGGACAAAAAATCCCCACAAATTATCCATGGACAAAAAATCCCCGAACAAAAAATCCCCGGACAAATAATCCCCGGACAAAAAATCCCGGACAAATATTCCCCACAATTTTTTTTGACAAAATATCCCCACAGAAAATCCCGGACAAAAAATCCCCACGAATTATTTGTTGCCGGATAATTCTCTAAAAGTTTTCCCAAAATTTTACCAAATTTCGAATTCCAATTCCGTGTCGAGATTTTCAAATTTTATATTAATCGTCCAACACTACACGGAATACAATTTTTACGTACACCCAGCTCGACCAAAATGGCCAAGTTGGGCGTACAGAAGAAACTAACTGCGGTAACGCAGATGCATCTATAAGTAACTCTTTTGTACAAGTTAGAATAGTGGGAAAAATATCAAACGGTTTCTGCGTAAATTCTGGACTGAGACAGGGAGATCCGTTGTCAGCATTGTTGTTTAATCTGGCCTTAGAATATGTCATGCCAAAAATTTATCAAAAAATCAAACCAGATATAGCTACTCGGGGAGAGGCCAGATGGGACGGCCTAGAAAAAGGTGGAAAGATGCAGTCAGAGGAGATTTGGAGAAAATAGGAGTGAGACAATGGGAAATAGTGGCACAGGACCGACAAATATGGAAGCCAGTAATAAACGCGGTAAAGACTCTCGAAGAGTTATAACGACATTGATGATGATGATGACTAAATATTTTTGACACTAAATGTACAAAAAGGAACAGGTTTTTGGATTACAATCAAGATTATCGTTGTCAAGACCAGCAGTTATCATCACGAATACGCAATGTACTGGACATATTTATTCAAAACAGAGTGAGCAAGAGATTTAAGCCAATAATTACAACATGATTACCACAGCCTTAGCTCATTCCCCATATCATTCTCTCCCACGATTTTTGAAAAAACTCACACTGTTTTGTCACGTAAAATTTGAAGTTTTCGACATGGAATTGGAATTCGAAATTTGGTACTTAATCGAAATTACAATTCATGCTTAATATTAATTGCTATTCATTTTCGTACCAAAAAGCGGTTTCATGGCGATTGCTATCTACTTATGCCGATTGTAATCACGGGAAAACTTTTAGAGAACTATTCGGCAGCCAATATTTCTTGGGGATATTTTGTCCGGGATTTTTTTGTGGGGATATTTTGTCCAAAAATATTTGTAGGGATTATTTGTCGGGGATTTTTTGTAGGGATTTTTTGTCCAGGGATAATTTGTGGGGATTTTTTTCCGGGATTAATTGTCTGAGGATTATTTGTCCTAGCTTCAATCCACAGGGTGCCAGGTGGTGTCGTGGTTGAAAAATTATTTAAACATTTTTTTTAAACAAATTCACAAAAAAAAATTTATTTCGAACAAATTTTTTTTAGATAACTTGGGTCAGTCTGAGTAAAAAAGGTCCCTTGTCATTTTTCTCTAAAATGGATTGTTGTCGAGTGATACGCGATTTAAGATTTGAAAAATGCGAAAATGGCCATATAACTCGACAACAATAAATTTTAAAGAAAAATCACAAGATACCTTTATTGCTCAAAATGACCCAAATTATCTAAAAAAAATTGTTCGAAGTAAAAAAATTATTTTTGCGAATTTGTTTAAAAAAATTGTTTAAATAATTTTTCGACCAAGGTACCGCCTGGAACCCTGTGGATTTGTTATAAGACCTTTTTGAGTAAGTTTTTGCAAATAAATCTAATCGAAATAATTTTGCTAACGTGGGCAACGATACACCTGGACTATAGCGCTAATTGTTAATAATTAAAAACAACAGCTTTGTAATAAAATATTGACAAAAATTTCTTCAGAATGTTGAATGAGGGGTTTTAAACTTTGATTTGGTCGCTTTTTGACTTTCATAATAATAATTTTTAATCGAGTTTTAAGCCTTAAAAATGGTCATTTTCGCATTATTTAAATTTTATATTGCATATAACTCGACAACAATCAATTTGAGTGAAAAATGACAAGAGACCTTTTTTACTCAGAATGACCCAACTAAAAAATTTGTTCGAAATGAAAAAATTATTTTGTAAAATTTGTTTTAAAAAAGAATGTTTTACCAATTTTTCGTCCACGGCACCGCTTGGCACCCTGTGAATTTGTTATAAGGACCTCTTTTTGAGTTAGTTTGTGCAAAAAATCGAAACAGAATAATTTCGCAAAGGGGGCGATGATACAGTCCGGTCTAATTAGTTATTTGATAGGTATGCGATTTTCAAATTTTGTCGATTCATCATTTGAGCGCCGCAGAATCGTTCGCTTATCGATGAGATATAATTACCGCCCACACACTATTGCTCAACCAATGTGTTTGGAATTTTTCCACGAAATCAGCGTATAGTTAGGTATTTCTTATCTACAGTTGGGTGTTTGTTATTTTTATAGCGGGATTTTTTATTTTATGTTTATAGAAAGACTATAAATGTCAGCCAAGATCCAAACAAAATAAAACTGAACTATTTAATTTCTCAACTTTTATGACGTTTGTGACCCTCGGTTTTGGCGCCCCTAAAGGACGGCGTCCGTGTGCATTGCACACTTTGCAAATATGGTAGCGGGGGCCCTGTCTCTCCTACTCCTTCCAGGAGACTGCACTTCAGCAATTCTTCGTATTGGGTGATTAGCGTCTCGACGTTGAACATGACCAAACCATCTCAACCTATGCTCTCTCATTTTGGCATAAATTGGTGCCAAACCTAGACTTCCCCTAAGATACTTATTTTTCATTTTATCCTTTTTTGTCACTCCACTCATCCACCTAAGCATTCTCATTTCCGCCACATGCATTCGTTGTTCCTCTTTCTTTTTCACTGCCCAACATTCAGTTTCTTACATCATAGCCAGCCTTATGGCTGTTTTATAGAATTTTCCCTTCAACTTCATTGGAATTTTCCATCCACACCACTCGCTTCCTTCCACTTCATCCACCCAGCCCTAATTCTGCTGCATGCATCTCCATCTATTTCCCCATTACTCTGTAATACCGATCCCAGGTACTTAAAACTATTGCTTTTTACAATCAGTTCACCATCCAAAGATATCATTTTATTTGTAGTAACTCCATCTTTAAATGAACATTGCAAATACTCTGTCTTTGTCCTACTAAGTTTTAAACCTTTTCCTTCCAGGACTTGTCTCCACTGTTCCAGTTTTTGTTCTAAGTCTCTTTCACTATTTCCTACTAACACGACATCATCAGCATACATTAAGCAACATGGAATGTTACCCTGTAGTTTCGCTGTTATCTGGTCCTAAACTAATGAGAATAAATACGGACTAAGCACCGAGCCTTGGTGCAATCCTACTTTCACATGAAATTGATCAGTCTCTCACACACCTGTCCTCATACATATCCCTCACAACCTTTACATATTCACCAGGTACTCCTTTCTTATTGAGTGCCCACCACAGAATCTCTCGAGGAACTCTATCATATGCTTTCTCAAGATCAATGAATACCATATGAACGTTTGTTTCTTTAATCCTGTATTTTTCCATCAACTGCCTTTAAAAAAATGAAAATTGCATCTGTTGTTGATCTGCCCTGAACCAAGCCAAATTGATTCTCGGATATTTCGGTCTCTTCACGTATCCGTCTATCAATTACTCTTTCCCATATTTTCATGGTGTGGCTAAGCAGTTTTATAGCCCTGTAGTTTGTACATTATTGTATATAAACCTGCAGAAGTAAAAACTTCGAGATGTATTCTGGTATAAAATCGTTTATTTAAAACTATAAAATGTCATCGATTGCAGAACGTTTTCGTTCTAAACAGAACATCTTCAGTGCATCCTGCCGAGTATTTTGAAACTAGCGCACTGTAAATAGTGTTAACATCATCATATATGGTTTACATAATGTAATATGTTAAAATGTTATGACTACAAGTCGATGTTAATGGATAAAGTGGAACATATGCTAAAAGGGTGCCATGGTTCCCTGCTCGAAGATGCTAGGTACTTGCCAATTCAATGGGCACAGACCAACTGGGTTTTTAAACTATGGTATACAGCCAACTATTGGGATTTTCCCATTGATTATTTATTATTGTATATCTCCCTTGTTTTTGTAGACAGGTACTAGTATAATACTGCTTCTCCATTCGTCTGGCATTTGTCCAACTTCCATAATTCTATTAAATAAACCTGCTAGCCACCTTGTTCCTGTCTCCCCCAATGCTCTCCATATTTCCCCAGGAATATCATCTGGTCCTACTGCTATTCCTTTATTTTTTGAAGCGCTTGAGCCACTTCCTCGTTTGATATTTTTGTGACCATTGCTGCTACCGTCTCCGTTGACTCTACAGGCTGTCTGTCAAATTCTTCATTTAATAAGCTGTTAAAGTACTTTACTTTCGAATTGTTCCACCACTGGCCATTTTAAATTAAATTAGTAGATGGTATCGTCAGCACTAATATAAATGTTATTATATACAGTTTAAAGTCTATTTTTTATTTCGCACAAGTACACTTTTTATCTTTAAGGATTATCGATAACGATAGGTCTTTTAAAAACCGGTGTTTTTTATTGTGATAGGTTTCGATTCCGAATTTACCTTATCGCCAAACACACCGGCCCCACAACCTCTCGCTTTGCCTGCCAAACTCAAACTCTTGCGGTTCCTGAAATGAGGTATGGAAATGAGGTTCCTGGGGAAAATAGCAAACAGAAAGAGGACAGACAAAATACGAAACGAAACAATTAGACAAAACCTAAAACTGGAATCAATTAATGAAAAAATAGTGGAGGGACAACTTAGATGGTTCGGGCACGTGTGTAGAATGTCGAACGAGAGGCTTACAAAACGAGTGTTCGAAACGAGAGTACAGGGGAAAAACAAAAGAGGAAGACCAAGAGTTATGTGGGTAGATGAAATCAGGAAAGAAGTCGAGAAGAAGGGATTGACATTGGAAAGTGCAAGAAACCTAACGCAAGATCGGAAAGCATGGAGACTACAATGCCAAACTCAACTCCACCAGCCTTACACCTAAAGGTAGAAAGGCTTAGGACTAAGTAAGTAAGTAAGTAAGTAAAGTACTTTCTCCATCTGTTTTTGACATCCTTTTCGTGAACTAGTATTTTATTATTTTCATCTCGGATACATCTAATCTGGTTAAAATCTTTTGCTTTCTTTGCTTTCTGTTTGGCTATTTTATATATCTTCGTTTCGCCTTCCCTGGTATTAAGTTGATCGTATAGGTTTGAATATGCTTCTGCTTTGGCTTTTGCTACTGCTACTTTCGCTTCCTTTTTCGCCACCATATAGTTTTGAAGACCTGTGTCGGATCTGGTTTCTTGCCACTTTTGGAAAGGAGACTTTTGGCTAGCACTGTGTATGAAATAAACAGTATTAGTATTGTATTCCTGTAAACTTATTTTCTAAATTACATGTTTCCATTATGTAGATATTACGAAAATAAAAAGAATTAATATATTTTTAACTAAACAATTACTTTACTCGTAAACTCGTGGCTAATAATGTAAATGCAGCATTACTGAGTAAACCAATTTCACACAAACAAGTATTTATTGAACATTTTATATGCATTATGTTTCAAAACGAGAAAAATTCAAGAAATACTACCCAACATGTACTGTTCCCTCAAATCTATCTTCATATTGGTAGCATGTTGGCAGTAAATCCTAAAAAATTAAAGACTTGCTTAATGTTTTCACCATTTTATACTGCCTTATTTTTTGCCGCTTGCATTAATGCAGCGAGATCAGTAGGCTATCCCCATAATCTTTATTCAATATTAATTTGGTTTGCTGCTATTATCTATTCAGCAAATAATTTTGTAGTCTTATATCAATCTACAAAGTATCGGAAAAAATGGAATGAATTAGTTGAACTTTTGAAGGAAATTAGAAATAACGAAAACGATAGAAGAACATTACATATAAAAATAATAGTGTTTATAATTCTCACGGTTCCGTCTGGTTTAACTTTCACCGGAATAAAAAATGAAATATTTGAGATTCTTTGTAATATTCAACGCCTACATACTTTTTATCAAACCGTCTTCACAGCTGTATATATGTCGGAGTTACTAAAAATTGTAATTGCAAGAATTAAATTTTTAGAAAAAGAACTGGAGTATAGAATCGTTCAACTTCAGTTTACACCGGTGAATAAAGTGGAAACATTAAAGGATATCTATCTAGTTTCTTCAAATATAGAAGTTGCTTGTATACTATTTAATACTATCTTCGGACCAATCCTGTTTGCCTCTTTCTTGAGTATTTTTTCAGATTTATTGATAGTGTGTCATTGGATAACAATATATATGTTAGATACAACTAATACAGGACCAAAAAATGTTATACTTATGGTAGTACCTTTAGTTACAGTTTCATTGGTAAGATTAAATATTTAATTTAATACAATTCTCATAATATATATGTTACAGTAAAAACCCGATTTCAGTTACAACCCGAATTTACTAGGAAAAACTAGTTTTAACTATGGGCTTTAGACAATTTTAATTTTAACTAGTGAAAACTAGTACTATCAAATATTTTCAGTAAATTCTAGTTGAGACTAAGAATATTTCAGTCAAAACTAGATTTTACTAAACTTTTCAATGATTTCCAGATTCAACGAAAAATCGGTAAATTATTTGCTACCCCGGTTGTTTGCAAATAATTTCTCTAAAACGTAAAATACTCTGGACAAGATCGTAAACGTAAAACTCAAATCTTTTTGACCACGTTGTTGTGTTATTGTCTTGCATCCAAGCTGCTAATATTTTCTTGATATCTTGGTTAGCTCGCTCGACTGAACCTTGACTCTGACTGTGCCTTGGTTTTCCATCAACTAATTTTTTCTCAGTCCAGTATGACATTACCTCATTTATAACTCCATTACCGAACTCTCGGCCAAATGCATGGTGCGCCAAAAGTCAAGAATATATCCGTTAATAAAATTGATAAGCAACTTTTTCCGCCCTCTTATTTGTAATGATCTCAACACAACAAATTTTGTTAAATGGTCTTGATAAACCATTATAAACTTGTAGTCGCGATCCTCTTGTGATTGCATATCGATCAAATCTACCTAACAGCGAGTATTCATTTCTGAATGCAATATGGGTTTCGACACAAGACCCCTCTTCGCTCTACTCTTCTTCCGTTGGCAGGTTTCACACATTAATATAAAATTATTGAACATATCAATAGTTATATTTGCGTATTTTCTGGCGGTTTTAGTCTTCAACCTATCCCAAACTCCATAACCAATAGCAACGTTTAAAACCTCCATAACCAATAGCAATAGCTTCAATTATGTCAAAAATGTCTTCAGCAGGTAAGTATATAATATTGAAATTTGTTTAAGATTTCTAGTTTTAACTGAATTTAGCAGTCTAATGTAGTTTAACTAGTTAAAACTAGAATGGTCTAAAGCGCGTAGTTAAAACTAGTTTGTCCTAGTAAATTCGGGTTTTAACTAAAATCGGGTTTTAACGGTAACATATACATATAATATATTCAATATGATGATACATGTTTCGGTGTCTCGACCTCATCAGCTATTCGAGTAGAATACAAATTCACAAGCAGAAGGAAATCGGTGTGTCTTGTAACTTCACAGTCTCAGTGAGGAAGCAAAAAATCGCCATATACTCTGATGGCTGTGTAATAGGCCATCTCAAAACGAGTCGGTTCCTATATCTTTTGCGCTGTATAAAACGTTGTCTGCATTTAGGCTTCGGCAAGAGCGTTGCCCACGCCACAAGCCCCACGCAACGATGGCTTTTATTTTTATCCCTATTCATTGGTTCAAATTTCATTATCTTAATTTAATCCCCCCATTTTCAAACGTAACTACAGTTGCGTCATTGTTCATCTTAAAATTTTTCTGTACGAAGAACCGATTTAAAATACCTACGTAGTATGGCGTTTATTCTAAATACGATGACTTTTATTTTCATCCCTATATTAGTTCAAATTTCATTATCTTAATTTAATCCCCCCATTTTCAACCATATATATACAGTTGCGTCATTGTTCATCTGAAAAAAGGTCTAAAATGGCGCGTATTTCAGTAATGAAGCATCTACTCTGTAGCTGCTCAGCACATAGTTACAGTTCTTGTCGTTTATAACTGTATAGGGTGAGGCAGATAAAGGGCCTATTAGAAATATCTCGAGAACTAAAGTAAAGAAAATTATGAAAATTGGAATATAGGGGTTTTGAGGTGTGAACTATTTAATGAAAATATTTTGGTCTCTTTGCTACTTCCGGTTATACCGGAAGTTGATTGTAACTTCGTTTTTTTAAATAGGCACCCTGTATATTTTTACGTTTTTGGATTCTCCTTGATTTCTTATTTCTTAAAATATGAGGTTTTGTAATATTATACAGGGTAGATTAAAAGATAATTACGTTTTTTTAATAATTTCGTAGCAAAATTCACACCCTGTAGAATTGTAGTAGTTTTACATCAAAATCCATTTATATGTTCAAATGATTTTCAATACGGTCTACTATTGTTACCAATTATTAGTATAGCTAAATTTTGAATTTTAGTATACAGGGTGGGTCGAAACTCGGAATGTGTATTTTCTGAGTTTTCTTAAATGGAACACACTATATTTTAGTATTATAATGAAATGGTATTTTATGGTACTTTTTAATTTCTTAAGCATTCCCTATACCCAACTGCTTTAATTTGTGCTTAATTGTTAATCGCATCAACAATCTTAACTACGTAGATATTTTGATAGATCAACCATTATTGGCAATTTTAAGTATCAGTCTCGATTAGTATGTATTTATTTCCGAAAAATTATTTGTGATTGAATATTTTTACGGCCAACCTAATAAAATTTCAGGTATTTTGTGTTGCAATTAATGTTTGGCTTGAATCACCAATAACTCACAAATTGAAGCAGTTAGGTATAGGGATTGCTCAAGAAATTAAAAACTATCCTAAAATAACATTTCATAACAATACTAAAATACAGGGTGTTCCATTTACGAAAACTCAGAAAATACTCATTCTGAGTTTCGACCAACCCTGTATACCAAAAAGGAAAAATTTAACTATACCAATAATTCTTAACGTAGTAGACTATATTAAAAATCATTTGAACATAAACAGAGTTTATTATGTCAAACTACTACAATTCTACAGGGTGTGAATTTTGCTACGAAATTAATAAAAAAACGTAATTATCTTTTAACCTACCCTGTATAATATTACAAAACCTTATATTTAAAAAAAGAAGAAATCAAGGAGAATCCAAAAATGTAAAAATATACAGGGTGTCCCATTTAAAAAAACGAAGTTACAACCAACTTCCGGTATAACCGGAAGTAGCATAGGGACCAAAATATTTTCATTAAATAGTTCACACCTCAAAACCCCTGTATTCCGATTTTCATAATTTTCTTAACTTGAGTTCTCGAGATATTTCTAATAGGCCTTTTATCTGCCTCACCCTGTATATAGTGCAGCCGATATGTGAAACAATTATGCATTTAACGATAGAAACATATAATTTGGACCACATATACTACACATATAAAGGTTCAAATTTAGATATAAGGCAATCTTACAGAGTTTGCCCTTAACAAAAATAGTGGGCATTCAAAATGGCGACTATACATATTATGTGACTAATAGCACGATAACTGTTGAACAAAAAGTCAAATTTCAACCAAATTTGGCATGAAGGTTCCTTTTTTGATCAATAAGATCGAAGTCTTGAACCGGAAGAATCGGTTTACCAGAAGTTGTATTTTTACTGTTTTTTATGTAAAAGTATGTTATTTTTTTATTTATTTTTTCACCCTGCATATATTAATTTTCCAAAAAGGTAATACCGCCGTTGAAAAGAGAGTAAAAATATTTTTTAGGAAATATTTTGAATTTTCAGTTATGTTAATTACCATTTAATAAATGCATAACGTATCTTTACATGTACCTATGTGCGACAGATTCATTTTGAATGATCGCCATTTTTGTAAAAGACAAGATCTGAGATGGCTTCATATCTAAATTTGAATCTTTGTATGTGTAGAGTGTGTGGTCCAAATTATATGCTTCTACCATTAAATGCACAATAATTCTTATATTATTTGCACGAATATGCCGCACATAGGTTCATAGGTACATGTGTAGATACTATATGCATTTATTAATTGGTAATTAACATAGCTAAAGAGTTCAAAATATTTCCTAAATGAAATTTATAAGCTCTCTTCAACGCCGGTATTACCTTTTTGAAAAATTAATATATACAGGGTGAAAGAATTGAAAAAATAAACAACATATTTTTACATAAAAATCTGGAAAAACACAACTTCTGGTAAACCGATTCTTCCGGTTCAAGACTTTGATCTTTTACGTTAAAATATAACCTATGTACTAAATTTGATTGAAATCACACTTTTCGTTCAAAAGTTATCGTGCTATTAGTCACATACGTATAGTCGCCATTTTGAATGCCCGCCATTTTTATAAAAGGCAAAATCCGAGATGGCCTCATATCTAAATTTGAACCTTTGTATGTGTAGTATTTGTGGTCCAAATTATATGCTTCTACCATTAAATGCACAATAATTCTTATAATATTTGCACGAATCTGGTGAAGATAGGTTATGCATTTATTAAATGGTAATTAACATAACTAAAAAGTTCAATATATTTACTAAAAAATATTTTTACGCTCTTATTAATGCCGGTATTACCTATTTGAAAAATTAATATATACATGGTGAAAGAATTGAAAAAAACAACATATTTTTACAGAAAAAAATCAGGAAAAACACAACTTCTGGTAAACCGATTCTTCCGGTTAAGAGCTCAATCTTATACACAAAAAAAAAAGAATCTATATACCAAATTTGGTTGAAGTCGGACTTTTCGTTCAAAAGTTATTGTGCTATTAGCCACATAAATGTATCGTCGCCAGTTTGAATGCCCGCCATTTTTGTAAAAGGTAAAATCTGAGATGGCCTCGTATCTAAATTTGAACCTTTACATGTGTAGTATATGTGGTCAAAATTATATGTTTCTATCATTAAATGCACAATTCTTATAATATTTGCACGAATGTGCCGCACTAATAATTTGTTTAAACTATATAAATATATAATATATATATAATATATATAATAAATAAAAAATAATTCCTGGTAAGTTTTGCTTCAACAGATTTTCGATAATTCAAAAATTAGCTGAAGTCGAAGTTAAAGGAGAAAAGTGCCGAGCTTGTACAGCTGGTTCCTAAAAAAACTGATACGACTCTTAGTAAGATTTGATTATTTTGAGCAGTGTATGATTAGTCTCACATTATATTATATTTATTATCGCCCGGTTTTTCAGTGAGCGGTTAAAATTTTGGTTAGCTAACCTAGTTTAAATTTTAACCAATATTTTAACCCTTATATCGTTTTTCAGTGCTTTAAACCAAGATGTGCAATTCTATAGATTTTTGACAGAAAAATAAACAAAATAGAATTTCATAACCTGTTTTATAAATAACAAATAACATAACATTACAAAAATGATTAATGCATTCAAGTTCCGATTTTTCATCTGATGATGAAGATATAATCAAGAATATAATAATACATAATACAATATTTCCCGCGATAACACAAAATGTCATAATTTAACTAACCTCTTCTGTCAGCAAATATAGATAAACGTCTGTCGGAAAATTCGGAGTTAAACCACCTATGATAGCGAGTCTCGGTTAAAATCTTGGTCAACTTAAACGGGTTTAAGCGATAACCTAGTATTGAAAAACTGATTAACCATAAAAATTTCGGTGACCGAAAAATCTGGGTTAACCCAGCACTGAAAAACCGGCCCTATGACAGACAAATAATAAAATAAACAAACAAACAGCCTTTTTTTGAGGTTGAACGGGTTGAACGGGTTGAACAGGATAAGTTATGCATAGATATATTATACTCGTTATGTGACAAATTTTAAGATTTGGCAGTGACAGTGACAGCATGTAAATAATAAGTATTTATCCTTCAAAATGCACTGCTCAATTTTCTCCAAAATACGCTTTAAGAGTCGTATCAGTTTTTTTTGGAACCAGCTGTATATCATGGTCGTCTTCAGGTTGTAAGGGGCTAAAGGATGAATTGAATCTACAATGCTCCTCGATATTTGCATTTTGTTAGACATAGAATTGTCAATGTAGGATTAAGCAACATTTTTACACATACCTTTATTAGCAAATATTTTTCATCTGTGGTGCGTTTTTAATGATTTACTGGATTTCTTCGGGGGTTAAAGTTTTGGAACATATTTTTCAGATTTCCTCTTTAAAAGGCGAGTAGTTTTGCATATTCTGATATGTCGACAGAGTTTTTAATAGTTATTATACTCCGCACTCCGCAGCATGGAGTACTGGGACCATAATGTGGAAGGTTTTAATTTTCCTGACAACTCTTCGAAGTACACAAGCAAGGTATTTTCAGAAAATGAATTGACTTTCTCTTTTATTCTCCAGTCCATGGGATTCCTGTAAGCGATTTCGTAAGATTTTCTCTTGAAATGCTTTTTAACAAATTATTGCAAGCACCGGATGCTTTCTCCACAATATTTGGGGGTGTACTTTCAAATTCAAAATCTTCGTCGTATTCTATTATGATTAACACAAATAGGTATATAATGAGAACTGCTTTTATTAGGTATAAAATATTTTTTTTAAATGTTAATTATATCAAATACTATTGACTGTAATACATCCAACACCCACAGTAAATCTGGATGCACGTTGCCACTAGGCCACTGTCGGCTTGAGTTGAACTACGTTTTGACAACGTAAAATTTGACGTAAACATTCAAATTTAATTTTATAAATTTTTGAATAACGAGCTAATTTTGCAAAATTAAATTAAAATAAAAATAGTTTAAACACCTATACAAAAACAATAATAAAGCAATTTTATAAATGTATGGTTAGATTGCTCTAGTTATCCTAGTACTCGTACCGCTAGATGGCGCTATTTTTTTGCTTCCTCAAAATTAATGGGAAATGTCAAGAGTTGTATGTATTACAGTCAATAGTATTTGATTATATTCACCTTTGGATTGTTGACAACAATTATTGTGGTTGTATTGTGCATGTAACCATGGAAACGGCGATCGTATGTTTTCCTACCGCGACTATCATTCCGTCGCGATATAAACACATGGAAAACCGTATATTGTACAGTAAAACCAATTTATCTGCAACCGCAAGGAAAAGACACGACAGACGTTCGTTTATGCGGTGCAAATGACCTTGAGAGTTTCAGTTAAATCTGTTCAGTTATACAAGTGAGAAAAAAGACATATTTCTCACGCTTGTTGGCACGAGCCGAGGCACGAGGCGAGGGCCGCAAATTAAGCGAGAGAGAAATATGTCATTTCCTCATGTGTTGTACACTGTACTTTTTCTATGGATGCGGTTTTGTCAAGAGTTCTAACTTCAAAATTAAATAATTTAGGTGCTTTTAGATATATTATATGCATAAATTGAAATACAATACATATACATGTAGGTATTTAATATTCTTAAAATTTATATACGGTATTTATTTAAAATTCTAATTAACAGTTATTTTTGAACAGTTTTGAAAGGTTATTCTTGGTAAGTTTTGCTTCAACACATTTTTTGACAAGATTAATTGTGTTTGTATTGTACATGTTAGAATGGAAACGGCGATATGTATGGAAAACCGTAGGAGAACCCGTGAGAAAAAATATTTCTCACTGCAATGGCCGACTTTTCTCACTGCATGAGGAATTATTCGTTTTGAATGTTTGTAAGTAGTGAGAGAAGTTGCACATTGTATAGTATCCATAGAAGAATTAGGTATTTTTCAAAATGGCATTAGTTTCTAGTTTACTTATTGCCCCAATTTTATTTATAGGTATAGAATAAATGTATGTTTAGGTTAAATCCTAAAAACGACGAAAAGCCGTCTTGGTAGTTACAATATATTTTCTTATTTTTTGCGTCTTTTCTGTTTACAATAGGAAAATTAATTTTATAAATGGTTTGTTTCTATTATGAAAATTTTAATCAAATAATAGTTTCTTGCTTAAACAATTACTTTATTAACTCATCCATGACTAAACATGATAATTGTAGAATGTTTCAAGAATTCCATACACAATTGTTATTTGAACAATTTTTTATCTACTATGTTTGGAAACTCCAAAAATTCAAGAGCTTTTAGCCACCAGATATTATTGCCCCAGTTTTATATACTAGTGCGGCTGAGATAACTTTTAAATGAAAAGTCCGATTTCAACCAAATTTGGTATGTTAGTTCTTTTTTTAATGTATAAGATCGAGCGCTCTAAACCGGAAGAATTGGTTTACCAGAAGTTGTGTTTTTCGTGATTTTTTATGTAAAAATATGTTGTTTATTTTTTCAATTCTTTCACCCTGTACATATTAATTTTTGGAAAGATAATAGGTACCGGTAATGAAAAGAGCTAAAAATATTTTTTAGGAAATATTTTGATCTTTTTAGTTGTGTTAATTACCATTTAATAAACGCTGTGTCTAGGTACACGCTAACGTGTACGCAAATAAAAAAGTTTAGTACACGCGAAACGTCACTAAGTCAGTGACGTCACTATTTAGCCTGCACTTGTACTGGTTTTTTGCATACACGCTAACTTGAGTGTCAGAGTGAGGGTGGTGTGGGTTAGAATTGGTCTAATCGCATTGTGTTTACATTTTAATATTGATTAGGAAATATATGTTTTATTTGTCTACTGTTTGTTTTTAAATTAAATATGTAGTGAGGACAATTATTTAGTTCTTTTAATGAGTTTAACAAAATTTTAAAACGTCAGGAAAAAAGATAAGAGACAAAAATTCGTGATTAAGGGTAGCAGAAGTATTAAGATAAAATATACAGGGCGATTGATTAGTGTGATAAAGCTCAGTAGATGCGCTATAGTAATAGATAGCAATAAAAGGTAGTAATAAAAATTGTAGCAAAATTTGCGCTTAATATTACAAAATTAGTTAGAATGTTACAGGGCCTTCGATAACATAGTGGCAGACCAAACTTATGTTTTTTTAAATGGAACACCCTATATTTTATTTTATGTATGTTCAAAATCTTCTTAACGTCCCCATAACAAAAATATACAGGTTTATTATGTTATACAGGGTATTTACAAAGTTATAACCAATTTTCTATGAAGATCGTAACAAGTTCAACTCCCTGTATAAATATAAATAAACACAACAGCATTGGTTTATAAACTGGTATCATTAACTTACGTATAAAAATTAGTTTTTTTAAAGCTTTTTTAAAACACTTTAAAAAAGTTAAAATGGGTTTTCCCCAAAAAGTGCTTAATTTTTTGGATATTTCACGTTGAAATATTTTATTTGAAATTTGGTGAATATGAATCTATTTTTCATTGGCTATAACTCTGGTTCTACGAGATCCAGAGACCTAACGCGTACACCATTTTTTTAAATTTTTTATAGGCAATATTTTTGCTAAGAACGTTTTTTTCGACGAAATACTTACTTTTTGATTTATTTGCGAAAAGCCGTCTAAAAATGTGGTTATTTTGTTGAAAAATGAACATATTCACTCGCAAATAACTCGAAAAGTGTTGACTTGGCGAAAAAGCTCTATAGAACAAAAGTTACTTAAAATTAGTCAGTTTACCCATTTCCGGACTTATTGTGGACATAAATTTTTTCACCCCCAAGAGGGGGTGAAAGTCACCCCCAGGGCAAAAGCACACATCGGCACAACATCACTTTTTTCTTTGACATGTAAGCTATACGCATGCCAAATTTAATGTCAATCCAAGCGGTTTTTTAAAATTTATAGCAAAAACCGTGAAAGAATGGACTACTACACATACAAAGGTTTAAAGTATAAATTTAGATATGAAGCCATCTCAGATTCTGTCTTTTACAAAAATGGCGGACATTTAAAATGGAGACTATATATATGTGACTAATAGCACGATAACTTTTGAATGAAAAGTCCGATTTCAACCTATTGAACCGGAAGAATCAGTTTACCAGAAGTTGTGCTTTTCCTGATTTTTTATGTAAATATGTGTTGTTTATTTTTTCAATTCTTTCACCCTGTATATATTAATTTTTCAAAAAGGTAATATCGGCGTTGGAAAGAGCGTAAAAATATTTTTTAGGAAATATTTTGAACTTTTTAGTTATGTTAATTACCATTTAATAAATGCATAACATATCTTCACATGTACCTAGGAGCAGCAGATTCGTGCAAATATTATAAGAATTATTATACTTGTACATTTAATGATAGAAGCAAATAATTTGGACCACTGATACTACAAATATAAAGGTTTAAATTTAGATATGAGGCATGAGGCCATGTCAGATTTTGTCTTTTACAAAAATGGCGGATATTCTTATAATATTTGCACGAATCTGCCGTACATAGGTACATGTGAAGATACGTTATGCATTTATAATGGCAATTAGCATAACTAAAAATTCAAAATATTTCCTAAAAAATATTTTTACGCTTTTTTCAATGCCGGCATTACCTTTTTAAAAAATTAATATATACAGGGTGAAAGAACTGAAAAAAAACAGCATATCTTTACAAAAAACCAGCAAAAACACTACTTCTGGTAAACCCATTCTTCCGGTTCAAGACCTTGATCTTACTCATCAAAAAAAAACCTAGATACCAAATTTGGTTGAAATCGGACTATTCGTTCAAAAGTTATCGTGCAATTAGTCACATATTTATATTCGCCATTTTCAATTGTCGCCATTTTTGTAAAAGGTAAAATCTGAGATGGCCTCATATCTAATTTTGAACCTTTGTATGTGTAGTATATGTGGTCCAAATTATATGCTTCTAGCATTAAATTCACAATAATTCTTATATTATTTGCACGAATCTGCCGCACATAGGTAAATGTGAAGATACTTTATGCATTTATTTAATGGTAATTAACACAACTAAAAAGTTCAACATATTTCCTAAAAAATATTTTTACGCTCTTTTCAATGGCGGCATTACCTTTTTGAAAAATTAATACCTACAGGGTGAAATAATTTAAAAAAACAACATATTTTTACTTAAAAAACCAGGAAAAACACAACTTCTGGTAAACCTATTCTTTCGGTTCAAGAAGCTGATTTTATACATAAAAAGAGAACCTATATACCAAATTTGGTTGAAATCGGACGTTTCTTTCAAAAGTTATCGTGCTATTAGTCACATATGTATAGTCGCCATTTTGAATGCCCGTTATTTTCATAAAAGGCAAAATCTGAGATGGCCTCATATCTAAATTTGAACCTTTATACAGGGTGAGTCATGAGGAACTGTACATGCTCCTACAGAGGCCCCTATGGGGAATAACAAATGACCATTAAAAAGTGTCTGCTCCAATTGTTTAATAAGATACAGGGCGAGTTACGCATTTTGGCAGAAATTTCTATTCGTCATAATTTTTGAATGGTCAGATCGATGTGTCTCTTATTTTGGTCAATCGTTACACTATTACCACCTAATCAACTGATTTATTCAAACTAGAAAAAAATCAGGTCCTGCTCTAAAAAATTAGTTCGTTTGGGTCTTAGATAAAATTTCACCCTGTATATGCTTCTTGAAAACTCTAATATGAATTTTACAAATTATACAAATAGGCCATTAAAATGGCATATCTATTTTTTCCCCACACGATTACTTAATTTTTTTATAAAAAAATCAAATTTGACTATGAATTAAAAGTTTGGTAAAGTGAACCATAGATTTAAAAAAATTAAGTTTTATTACGAAAAATTAATTTTTATAAGCAAATATTTGATTTATGTTACCACCCAATCAACTGATTTATTCAAACTAGAAAAAAATCAGGTCCGGCTTTAAAAAATTAGTTCGTTTGGGTCTTAGAAAAAATTTCACCCTGTATACGCTTTTTGAAAACTCCAATATGAATTGTACAAATAAGACAAATAGGCAATTAAAATGGCATATTTATTTTTTTCCCCACACGGATACTTAATTTTTTATTAACAAATCAAATTTGTCAAAATTGCAATTTTACCATAAAAATAAAAAAAATTAAACGTTTTTCTTAAAATAAAAAGTTTCACCATTTTTTTTCTATAACACGTCTAGATCCATAACTCCTCATAACACTTCTCTTTGGACTCTATAGCGTAACATAGACGCGATCAAATAGATAAATTTTAAATTTTTTCACTTAATTTTTGCGATTTAATTTTGCAATTTACGAATCTGCACCTTTTATTTGTAAAAACTCATAACTTTTACGAGAAGAGGACTAAAAGTCTACAACAATTTTCATAGTCTTCACAATGGTAAGAGACATGTGCTGTAAAAATTTCAGAAAAAAAAAATATTAAAATGGAACAGAGTTGTAGCGAGTTAAACCGTGATTTCATTTTTTTTTCATTTTTAGGTTAAAATTCCGTTTTTGACAAATTTGATTTTTTAATAAAAAATTAAGTAATCTTGTGGGGAAAAAATAAATATGCCATTTTAATTGCCTATTTGTCTAATTTGTAAAATTCATATTAGAGTTTTCAAAAAGCGTACACAGTGTGAAATTTTTTCTAAGACCAAAACGAACTAATTTTTTTGCCGGACCTGATTTTTTTTTAGTTTGAATAAATCAGTCGATTAGGTGGTAATAGTGTAACGATTGACCAAAATAAGAGACACATCGATCTGACCATTCAAAAATTATGACGGTTACAAATTTCTGTCAAAATGCGAAACTCACCCTGTATATTATTAAACAATGGTAGCAGACACTTTTTAATGGAAAAAATTTAAAATTTATCTATTTGATCGCGTCTATGTTACGCTATAGAGTCCAAAGAGAAGTGTTATGAGGAGTTATGGATCTAGACGTGTTATAGAAAAAAAAAATGGTGAAACTTTTAATTTTAAGAAAAACGTTTAATTTTTTTTATTTTTATGGTAAAATTGCAATTTTCACAAATTTGATTTGTTAATAAAAAATTAAGTATTCGTGTGGGGAAAAAAATAAATATGCCATTTTAATTGCCTATTTGTCTTATTTGTACAATTCATATTGGAGTTTTCAAAAAGCGTATACAGGGTGAAATTTTTTCTAAGACCCAAACGAACTAATTTTTTAAAGCCGGACCTGATTTTTTTCTAGTTTGAATAAATCAGTTGATTGGGTGGTAACATAAATCAAATATTTGCTTATAAAAATTAATTTTTTGTAATAAAACTTAATTTTTTTAAATCTATGGTTCACTTTACCAAACTTTTAATTCATAGTCAAATTTGATTTTTTTATAAAAAAATTAAGTAATCGTGCGGGGAAAAAATAGATATGCCATTTTAATGGCCTATTTGTATAATTTGTAAAATTCATATTAGAGTTTTCAAGAAGCATATACAGGGTGAAATTTTATCTAAGACCCAAACGAACTAATTTTTTAGAGCAGGACCTGATTTTTTTCTAGTTTGAATAAATCAGTTGATTAGGTGGTAATAGTGTAACGATTGACCAAAATAAGAGACACATCGATCTGACCGTTCAAAAATTATGACGGTTACAAATTTCTGTCAAAATGCGAAACTCACCCTGTATATTATTAAACAATGGTAGCAGACACTTTTTAATGGTCATTTGTTATTCCCCATAGGAGCCTCTATACGAGGTAGGAGTATGTACAGTTCCTCATGACTCACCCTGTATGTGTAGTATATGTGGTCCAAATTATATGCTTCTATCATTAAATGCACAATTGTTTCACATATCGGCTGCACTATACTCGTTGGATATGTTTTTGGACTTACTATTCCTTATAAAACTACGAAAAATTTCCTTGGTGTTTTTATTAACCTATATTTTCTTCTTTTTTGTTTTCTGCCCATTTGTAAGAATATCAGTAGGTTATGCTAAGAATACTTACATATTCAGTATTAACGTGGTTTGCCGCTATAATATATCCAGCAAATAATTTTGTAGTCTTATACCAATCTACAATATGTCAAAAAGAATGGAATATTTATTTGAGCTGTTAAATAAAATGAAGCCTAACGACACTAATAGAAGAATCATAATAAGTTTTACCAAAATAATATTTTTAGTAATTTTAATGCTTATGTCTGGTGTTGTAACTTACTTAAGGTGAAACAGTAGCGATCAACAGGTAGCGAAAACGCATTCCAAGATTGCGGCTGTAATTTTGAATATTTTTTCGAGATATTTGGCACACGTATTCGTAATATAATAAAGAATGTCGGTACAGAGCCCAATTTGAAAAATATATTAATATGTGGAAATTACTCTGTAATTAAATACAATATTAAAAAACGAGCCTGTACCGCCATTAACAAGAACAAAAAAATATAATTTCTTCAAATAAATTTTTTATCCGATGCCTAGATTTTGTGTCATTTTGGAACTACTAAAGAACTAAAAAATTTTAGTAGTTCCAAAATGACACAAAATCTAGGCATCGGATAAAAAATTTATTTGAAGAAAGCCTATTTTTTTGTTCTTGTTAATGGCGGTACAGGCTCGTTTTTTTAATATTGTATTTAATTACAGAGTAATTTCCACATATTAATATATTTTTCAAATTGGGCTCTGTACCGACATTCTTTATTATATTACGAATACGTGTGCCAAATATCTCGAAAAAATATTCAAAATTACAGCCGCAATCTTGGAACGCGTTTTTGCTACCTGTTGATCGCTACTGTTTCCTCTTAATGACTACTACAAACACCAGGGAAATAAGGCAAAAATATACCATGTTCGGGGATACTTGAGTAGCCAGGTTGCAAATTAGTTTTTTGGGTACTATACACCTAATACATTATAAATACAAAAATGCCCGTCACAGTTCGGGCGAGAATATTAGATAGTTATTAACAAATAAGGGTCAAAAATGGCAGTTTTTTGGTTTAAATCGCTACAGGTAAAAATAGGCTAATTAAATATCTTATTTATAGTATTCTTCTTTTAGTAGATGATCCAATGTTTAAAACGGCAGTTTTTTAATTTTGGTCCGATCATTTGTTGCTTCGGGAATTGCAAAATAAAACTAAAATTTCGAAAATAAAAAAAATGCTATATCTTTTGTGAAAATGACCTTAAGATTTTCATATTACACAAAAGTTGAGTCAAACATTCCGTATAATGGACAAAAAATTTTAAGACGATTCGTCAATTAGTTTAAATTTTATTCAATTTGTGTATCCCAAAGAGCTTTGTTACCGTTCAGAAAATAATAATGATATAGCATTTCTGTGGAAACCACATGAAAGAAGAATAGTCATCTTGTCAACGTATTTAAGAAAATCATTAAAAATCATTTATATCACTCCGCAAACCTTTTACTAAAGTAGAGTCATTTTTGACTTAAAAACAATTTGAATAACTTTGTTAATACTGACTGTAAGCTAAAACTACAATGGGATTTGAAAAGCTGTTATTTTTACACGAATTTTCAAAAAAAAAACTTTTTACCTAGGTCTACAGTCAAAGTTAGCCACTTTTTTTTATTTTTAATTGACGACTACTTTGTTAATAACAATTAAGCAACCTAACTAGCACAATTTTGAAGAAGAAGGTATATAGTTTATGTGTAAAAGTTTGAGTAAACTTTTAACTTCAACAGAGTGGTTAATAAAGCTTTAAAAATGACGTCCTAATGAAATCGATTCGTGGTCGGCGGAGGGGAATTATTAAAATCCGTGCACTTAAAAAATGAAACTGATTCTTCAAACATATGCTGCGATTAATATCTTCGGGGCTTGTTAATGGATTTTGATCATATTTTTTTTAATTTGTATGTACTCGTAGTCTTATAGAGTACGTTATGTACACATATCCCTATCTAACATTAGAAAATGTTAGGGGGTACCCCCCTTATCACTGAGGGATATGAAAAATGTATTACTACCAATTATAAGACCTACCAAATATACATATATAATTTCATAAAAATCGGTCAAGCGGTCTTGGAGGAGTATGACCACTAACACTGTGACTGGAGAATTTTATGGATGTAAATATATAGATGGCTATTAACAAATAGGGGTTGGTGATAGAAAAGTGAAAATTAAGGGTTGTATGTATTTTTTAATTATACAACATATAAAATTAAGGTAGACAATTTTGTGCAAAAAAAATTAAAAAAATGTCAGGGCGGCAACCCCCCTTATAACTTATGGGTATAAAAAACAGATTAAAACTTATACTCAGTCCTATAGGATATAGGTGTGAAATTTCATAAAAATCGGCCAAGCCGTTTCGGAGTAGTATGGTAACTAACACTCTTACAGGAGAATTTTTGTGTATATAGAAATAACTGTGAATTAAATAATAAAAGTAGCTAACTTTGACCGTAATTAACCTAGGTAAAAAGCTTTTTTTTTAAATTCGTGTAAAAATACCAGCTTTTGAAATCCCAAAGTAGAGTTCAATGGCGGCCGGTCAGGGTCGGCAGGGTCGGCAGTGCCGACCCACTCATTTAGGACACATTGTAGATTTTCTAATTATTTAATTTAATCAGATTTAAATCTGTGAGGTAATACAGACTAAATTTTATTCATTGTTTTTAAAAGAATTCGATCAATCCGATACGTTAAGTGATCCCTACGCGTAAGAAACTTTTTAAATTAATAATCCCAGCCATGCATCAGATTGCGATTGTGTGAATTCGACAGGGACGGCAAGCCGTTCCTAGATTTACGATTTACTTGTAAGAAGCGCTGTGAAATATTAGCCGATAGGCAACCAATTATACATTTCACCACAATTTCACCCGTATTTGAATCGCAGAGTTCGGCAGATACCAATCTGCCGATCGGCGATGGGCAAAATTGTGCAAATAGATATTCACTTTTTTCAAATTTTGAAGATTTGCAAATTTTTGAAGATTTGCAAAAATTTAAAAGTTACGCCAAAGAATTTTTAAAATATCTATTAGACAAGTTTATAAAAATATGCATCATTCTTTAATCAAATAAACAACTAAGGAAATTAATTAAAAGTTTTATATGCTGATCCAAATATTTTCGTAAGATGGGATAAGTTACAAAATATGTATAATTTTATATACTGCAATTCATTGCAACACACTGTTCCCGAAATTAATAAATTATTATCATGAATTCTCTCATTGCTACCAACTTTTGCCTTAAATGAACGGGATTTCTCTTGTCTCAAAAGTGTCAAAACGTATTGTCGAAACACCATGAAACAAAAGAGAATGTCAAGCTTTCATTGTCAAGCTGTCAATAGAAAAAAACTATTAAAATCTCTTTAACACATTAATAAATTTGACGATGATGTTATAACCCATTTTGCTACGTCCAAACAACATAGACTAAAGTTAGTTTTTAAACATAAGGTTCTAAATCTATGTGAAAAAACAAAAAAAAACAAACAAAATTAAAAAAAAAACAAAAGCCAAAAATCTTCTATGATGATTGAAGCCTTTTAGTTAGATGGTATACCTATCTGAGGAGACAAAAACCTTGCCGACCCTGTCCCTAAAGCCACGAGCCGCCACTGGTAGAGTTACTCTACAGTAAATATTAACGAAGTTATTCAAATTGTTTATATGCCAAAAATGATTCTACTTTAGTAAAATGTTTTCGGAGTGACAAAAACGTCTATTTAATGATTTTTTTCAGTAAATGGTAAACATAACTATTCTTCTTTTACGTGGTTTCCACAGAATTGCTATATCATTATTATTTTCTGAACAATAACATTGCGAAAAAAAGCTCTTTGGGATAAACAAATTGAATAAAATTTAAACTAATTGACGAATTGTCTTAAATTTTTTTGTGCCTTATATTGAAGGTCTGAGTCAACTTTTCATGCAATAGTAAAATCTTAATGTCATTTTCGCAAAAGTTATAGCAAATTTTTTATTTTCGAAATTTTAGTCTTATTTTGCAATTTCCGAAGCAACAAATGATCAAAACAAAATTAGGTATGCCATCATAGGCGATTTTTCTCTACTTCCCTTTATATATTTTCTTATTTTTGTGTCTTTCCAGTTTACAATAGCAAAAAACTAATTTTATTAATGGTTTTTTTCTATTATAAAAATTTTAATCAAATAATAGTTTCTGGCGTAAACAATTACTGCATTAACTCATCCATGTCTAACATGATAAATGTACAAGAAGTATTATTTGAACAATATTTGAAATATTATTTCAAGAATTCCATACACAAGTATTATTTGAACATTTTTTTATCTACTATGTTTGGAAACTCCAAAAATTCAAGAGCTTCTGGCCACCAGACATTATTGCCCCAGTTTTATATACTCGTTGGCTATCTTTTTGGACTTATTCCTATAAAACTACGAATAATTTACTTGGTTTTTTTACTAACCTATATTTTCTTCTTTTTTGTATCCTACCAATTTTTAAGAAAATCAGTAGGTTATCCTCATGATACTTATTCAGTATTAACTTGGTTTGCAGCTATAATATATCCAGCAAATAATATAGTAGTATTATACCAATCTACAAAGTTTCGAAAAAAGTGGAATAGTTTGTTTGAGCTGTTAAATAAAATGAAGCCTAAATATACTAATCGAAGAATCATAACAAGTTTTACCAAAATAATATTTTTAATAATTTTAATGCTTGCGTCTGGTATTGTGACATACTTAACGACTACAGACAGCTTTCTAGACAACATGTTTTCACTTCAACGGACGTACACTTACTATCAAACCATCTTTACAGTTACCTATATTTCTGAGATTTTAACAATTTTAATTTCAAGAATTAAATCTTTAAATAATGAATTAAAATGCACTTATACTAAATTTCAGTTGACAAGTGAAGATGCTGTAAGAAGAATTGAGAATATGTTTTTAATTTACACACATATATCAGATGCTTGTATATTATTTAACACTATATTCGGAGTAATTATATTTTTCTTGTTTTGTACCCTTTGGTCCGATTTGTTAATTATGTGTAATTGGATAACAATATATATTTTACATAATAATGTTGAAAATCTAGTAATACTGGAAACAACAATCATACACACAATACCGTTTACCATTCTTTCGTTGGTAAGATTAAATATATTTATTTATTTATATTTTATTTTAAATGCCTTGACAACTAAGGCCGTTATCTCGCTCCGTGCGTGACCATGGTGGGGATACACGAAACTATGTCAGCGCCCGTAGCGGCGAAATATGACAACTTTGGCGAATAATGGGTGCGTTCGGACGACCATAGCGGCTGGCTGTCAGCAGAAATCGGCTGAGTGGTTGTATCCAGCCGTGATAGGGAAAGCTTAAGCCATGGTTTGTTAGAACAGTGAGCGACGCACGGCATACGCGTACAGCAGAATCTGTTGTACTCGACGCACGGCAGATTTGACTGGGTCGGTTTGTTAGCATATTCTGTCGCTCTCAAAATAGTTTCATTTTTCAGTTTGACGTTTGTTCTCACGAAGGGTATACGTAGAAAAATGAATTCTGACAAAATCAAAGCAATCATTTTATTATTCCTAGAAGAGTAGGAGGAAGAAGAGTTAATAATACTACATTTAAATAAAAGAAATAAAAATGTAAACGAAATGTTTTCATGTGCATTTAAATTAACAGTCGAAATAAGATTGTTTCAGAACGAGGAAAAATTTCGAGAATATTTTAGACTGTCCAGGGATTTATTTGAAACTGTATTACAATTTATAAGGGATGAAATTACTAAAAAACCCTACAACAGAAGACAACATCCTATTTCTGCAGAAGAAAAATTAAGCATAACTTTGAAGTACCTAAGTTTTTTTTATTTAGAGAAAAAATAAAAATACAGTTTTTAGGTATATTCTGGCGAAAATACAAACGAATGCACGCTCTGAGTAGGGATGGGAAAAACCTACCGGTTTAAACCTAAAACCGGTTTTTTTACTTCGCAATAACCGGTTTCACCGGTTATTTTTTTGTCCCGGTTATAACCGGTTTTTTCTTTTTAAAGTAATAACCGGTTATTAGGTTTTTACGGTGATTAGGATTAGGTTAGGTATTATTTGGGATCCCAATCATAATTATTATTCTCAAGTAACTATTCCAAATAAAACCATAATTCAAATTTTATTTTATTTTATAAATACAGAAGCCAACTGAAAGTGCAATCTCACATCAGCCAGCAGAATCAGTTATTAAGTTTTATTTAATATTTCCTTGAAAAGGTATTAGTAATCATAATATTTACATAAGAAGTGTCTGTTTGAATTAGACGCAAGCCAAACATCATCTATTTTTCACACTAAACTCTTAACTCTTGACATTGAAAGTCGGTGAATGATTTTATCTGATTACCAAAAATAATGCTCTGCCTATGCATATCGTATTACTGATTACGAATACGAATCTCCAAGAATTTCCTTACGTTTTCAAAACGATACACCCATACAGGAAGTATTAAATGAGTTAAAATGTACCTATTCTAGAAATATACAAACGTGTTAAAAGTAATACATGATAAATTTTTTTTGATGGTAGTAAAAATAAAAGATATATTGCATTATCCAATTTATTTTTAAGTAAAATATTTATGTTGATATTATTTTTTTTAAATCCCATTTCAAAGGGTCTGGGAAATTTTTTATAAGTTGAAATGGTTGGGGAATTTTTTGATTTTGGGATGAGAGGAAAATTGTAATTGTAAATGTAACTTTGTAACCTATTGGATTAAAAAACCAAAAACCGGTTTTTCCAAAAACCGGTTTTTTTTGGCCGGTTATAACCGCCAGGTTAAACCGTAAGCAAAAAAAACCGGTATAACCGAAAACCGGTTTTTTGTCAAAAACCGCCATCCCTAGCTCTGAGATCCTATATTGGGTTCCAAAGAATTGTTTAGTCACAAGAATTATTTGTTATATATAGGAGCCAATGTCATGAATAGAACCAATTCATATACCTAATTCATTTGCAGCCAGCTCAGTTTCATATCGCGAAACAATATTCATGAGTTCAGTATTTATTCTTGCCTTTTCAATGGTACGAAATTTCGATACTTTGGAAGCCACACTTTCAAAAACATGTGTATAGAAGGATCACCTGATTTTTGAGCCAATGTCGATGATGTTTCCGACTTTTTAACAAGTTTTTCAATCAAAGCGGTTAGTTCCTCTCGTCCCATTTTCACTCATTAATGAGAAATTTCTGTTTTTAGACATTGACTGTTTTCGGTTAGGAGACTCCTTGTCAGACTGAAATGTCATAAATTTCTCTTATGTGGAAGTTATTGACCATTTGTATTTTATATTACCATTACATTGACCAAAATGGTTTTGAAGTATTTAAAGAGACTTAGCAAGTGTATATTTCTGGCTCCTGGCGACAGGAACCAGGAGTAATAAATCGTATAATACAATAGTAATAGAAATTAGATGTTCGCTTCCCGTGAAGCATATGGTGTCTTTGAAGGGCACTACTGAAATGTTTATAGTACCTATCTTTTGTTAAAGGCAACCTGCTTTTCTCGTTGAATATTTACCCAAAGTATTGACCTGAAAACAGGTCAATTAACAGAGAACTATGTACATATTTAAACATATGAAAATAGAATATTAATAAATGAGATATTCAATCAAAACCTACTTTAATAGTGATCAGGGATCTGTATAATATGTCAAGACAAAATTGTGTCACGTGTTGAATAATAACGATACAGTTTATTTTGTACCAACGTTGTACCAACAAATAATAGTAATAATACCAATTAAATACTAATAATATCAATTTAATACAAGTGACTTTTTCATTTACTTTGTGCAATTTAAGATATCTCAAATCATCTAAACTTATTTTTGTTTGAATGAAATAATTAGTTTACCACCATGTTGTACGCCGTGAGTTCAGCTGAACGTTTGCGTCCAAATCAAACCCCAGTTGATTCCAGCGCACACCGTCGACGTACACTGCTGTCGGTCTTCAGAGCGCGCAACTCAGCAGAACCTAACAATCCGTACAATCCCATACAAAAACCATTCCTTTGATTTGGACTGACGTGCGCGGCGTTCGACTGACTGTGAGTTGTGCGTCGCTCACTGTTCTAACAAACCGTGGCTTTAGTAAATCTCTCAGCGGCTGGCTTCCAGCGGTGACGTCTGACAGCTACTGCTGGCTCAGCTGTCCAGCCGCTGTGGTCGTCCGAACGCACCCAATGATTGAATAATAATTCTCTTCAATAGATATTTCGCTTACCTTATTATTGCAGCTTTGATTTTTATTAGAGAAGGTGGGAATACGGCCCCCTAATTTGTTTTTCGACTAGAGATTATAAACAATCAACATTTTTAAATTTAAATTTTCGTCCACATACCTATTAGTTTAATACTAATACAGTAATTAAAAAAAAGAATGTGTGTGTACCTACTTTGTACGCACGTAAGAAGTTATACTTCTATTATATGATTTCTTAAAAATAAATATACTTTAAACAGTTTGTTTTAATTTTTTTTAAACAACAAATTAATTTTGTGCTTACCGCTTTCAAAAAAATAAAAAAAAAGTATATGATTGCTCCGGATTCGAACTCAAGACCTCTCGATCTCTGGCCGAATGCTATACCAAATACGCTACGAGGACTGTGTCTGTATCGGTTCGGACGTACCTAATGACAATTCACGGTAACAAACAGACAAGGTGAGGTATAATAAATATACAATAAAATGTTTCAATAATACTCATCTTACTCCGGAGGAAGACAAATCCAAAGACACAAAAATTATAATAAATATATTTACTAAAAACACTAATATATTCTTTTCACACCTTTTCTTGCACTGAACTATTTATACATAACTTGAAAGATTCAGCAACTAATAGCCATACTGTCTGTGTGCGCATGCGCGCAGTATTAGGGAATTTTACTCTCAATCGCGCCTAATGAAGTATAACTTCAATAAAAAAAGTATAGGATTGCTCCGGATTCGAACTCAAGACCTCTCGATCTCTGGCCGAATGCTATACGAAATACGCTACGAGGACTGTGTTTGTATCGTTTCGGACGTACCTAATGACAATTCACGGTAACAAACAGACAAGGTGAGGTATAATAAATATACAATAAAATGTTTTAATAATACTCATCTTACTCCTGAGAAAGACAAATCCAAAGACACTAAAAACACTAATATATTCTTTTCACACCTTTTCTTGCACTGAACTATTTATACATAACTTGAAAGATTCAGCAACTAATAGCCATACTGTCTGTGTGCGCATGCGCGCAGTATTAGGGAATTTTACTCTCAATCGCGCCTAATGAAGTATAACTTCAAAAAAAAATCAAGATCTAACATATAAAAAAATTATTCTTGTCAGTATCTAGGATACTGTGAAAGACAAAAACGTCACTCTAATATGGCCCCCCAGGGGGCAGTATTAAAGGAATACAAAAATCTATCGGCAGAAATCGCAGATATAATGTTCAGGTTCTGCACCGGCACATTCATTATGTGCCAACAAAAGACAGCTCTGATACTGTATCCAAGTCTCCCCTCTGCTATTACTTGAATAAGACTCCTCGCAAAAGATGCAGACGGCGTCGTCGCTATCAGGAATTGAACCCTGTGAACTTAGTTCGGAACCTGTGTCCTCTTCAATATTGGAAAGATCACTTTCTTCGGTGTCAGAAATGGATGAAAGAAGAAAATGAATATTACCATCCTTGGATTATAAGCTTTCATTTGACACCTCATTTGTCATATCGGAAAAGAAATGAAAGGCAGAAATTACAAATCAGTCATCAGACCAATAATGACATACGCGGCAGAAACACAACCCGACACAGAGAGGACAAAAAGATTGCTCGAAACAGTCGAGATGAAAACCCTTCGAAAAATCGATAGTAAGACTCTATGGGACAGAGCTAGAAGTACAGATATACGACGGAGATGCAAGGTGGATAGCATTAATAACTGGGTAATAAACAGAAGAATAGAATAGAATGACCACATAAGTCGAATGACAACAAATAGGGTAGTCAGGACAGCGAGAGACGGTTCCCCAATAGGAAGACGTTCAGTGGGAAGACCACGAAAACGATGGAACGACAACTTACTAGAGGCACATTGACAAAACAGACAAAGTAATGTCTATACAAAAAGAAGAAGAAGAAGATTTGTCAATCTACCTGTTATAATGACGGAGGAGTTATATTCTTTGCGGACGGACGGACAGACAGCCTAGGTTAAATTTGTCACCTTTAGTACCATCCTTGGATATTAATCTTTCATTTGACACCTCATTTGTCATTCTACCTGTTATAATTAACGAGTAGTTATACTCGCTGTCGGACAGATGGTACCAGGCAGTACCGTGGTCGAAAAATTGTTTAATAGTTATTTATGTACCAAGTCCGTAAAGTGGCTCTTTATCGAACGAGTCTGATATTACGAGCAGAGGAAGCGAAGCGAGCAACAGACGCGTTCGATAAAGAGTATTGAGGTGGTGCTTACATAATTGTATTGTAAATCATAAAAAACATTAACACTTACTTACAACTTTAAGGAAATTTTTATAATTTTAGACGAAATAAAAAATTCGTATGACAGTAATGACAGATGACTTTTGCATGATGGCCGGTTTTGATGTGTAATCGATAGTTATCAATATTGTATACCTACCTAATTACTAAATCTGTAAAGTTTTGATTTATTTTGTATGAATATAATTGCGAAACACTACAGAATTTTACTTTTTGACATAAATTTTATTAGTAATAAGATAAATTTTGTACAATATTTTTGATAATTAAAGTAAATAAATTTTAATTTCACTCAAATAAATAATCAATTGCTGCCATTGACCACTTACATTCAATCTCGGTTGATTTGATTAATAATCGCGGCAGGTAAAGTAACATTCTTCTTTCAATACAACAAAGTGTTACTTTACTGCCGAAAATGAGGGCAAATGAGTACAATAATGAATGATTTCAGTGACGTTTGGCGATAAACAATGATTTTAAACAAATTCGCAAAAATAATTTTTTCACTTCGTACAAATTTTTTTTAGATCCTTTGGGCTTTTTTTTCTCTAAAATTGACTGTTGTCGAGTTATTAGCGACTTAAAATTTGAAAAACGCCAAAATAACTATTTTCAAGATTTAATAACTCGGTTAAAGATAATTATTGTAAAACTCGAGCGAGCGGCCGTGGAGTAACGGCATAATCGCTGGCCTCATACGCCAGTGCACGTGAGTTCGAGCCCTGCCAAAGACAAACCATTTTCATTTCCCTTAATGACACGAGCCGTCTCACCGTGTCTCGGAGAGCACGTTAAGCCGTCGGTCCCCCTGGGCTAGTGTACATCGACACTAGTTACTTGAAACAGGGTTAAAGGTGTAATTGGCGCCGGAACTGTCCGAAAGGCAAAAATGCCATACGATATTATATATTATGAAAGTCAGAAACTAAAAAAAAATCAAAGATTAAAGCTAGCTCTATAAGATCCTGAAGAAATTTTTGTCATTATTTCATTAATAAGATATTATTTTTAATTATCAACAATGAGCGCTAAGCGTGTATTGAGGCGGCCGTCAATGTGAGTGCGAATGAGATTCACCATTGGACGGCCGGAATGGTGCTTCTCTTTAGCACTCACCATTGACGGCCGCCTAATACGCACTTAGCGCTCATTGTTAATAATTAAAGATAAAGCTTAGTAATAAAATAGTGACAAAAATTTCTGCTGGATCTTGTAGAGGGGGCTATAAACTTTGATTTGGTCACTTTCTGACTTTCATAATAATGGATTTTAACAGAGTTATTAAGCCTTGAAAATGGCTATTTTCGCATTTTTCACATTTTAAATCGCGTATAACTCTTTACAGTACAACAATCAATTTTAGAGAAAAATCACAAAATACCTTTTTTTGCTCAGAATAACCCAAATGATCTAAAAAAAATTGTTCGAAGTGAAAAAATTATTTTTGTGAATTTGTCTAAAAAAAATTGTTGTTAAACAATTTATCGATCAAGGTACTGCCTGGCACCCAGTAGATTTGTTATAAGGACCTCTTTTTGAGTAAGTTTGTGCAAAAAATTCGAATCGGAGTAATTTCCCTAACGGGGGCGACGATACAGCCTAGACTAATTTGAACATATTCAGTAACATTTAATTTAGTCCTGTCGCCAGGGGGGGTACAACGGCCTCCTTAATTCAGATGGACTTACCCAAGTTTTTTTTATATATTTTGACCCGCAGAATACGAATTTTTTGGGTAACAGTTGATCCGGATGTCGATAAGATTGTTATAGACAAAGAACTTGAGGAATTACATAACAGCGATTTCTCGCAAAACAAAACATCTTTTTGTATTTTTTGGGTCATTTTAAGCAAAAAATATTTCTACAAGTTTTTTCGTAGAATGCATAGTTTTCGAGATAACCGCGGTTGAACTTTCAAAAAATCGAAAAATTGCAATTTATGAACCCGAATAACTTTTGATTAAAAAATAAAGTAGCAATTCTGCTTACCGCATTTGAAAGTTTAAGTCAAATTATATCGGTTTTGATTATTTGCATTGCTAAAAATTAATTTTTTTATTGTTAAACTAATCTATAAACACATATTGTTTCCCGTGCCTAATACATACGTTTTAACGCATGCTACGTAGAAATTGCCTCGCTTGCACTTGTATCTACTCTACCTACTCGTTCGATTTTAAAAGAGAAATCATAGAAAACATCACTCACATACTAGGTGTTTATAGCTTTGTTTAACAATAAAATAATAAATTTTTAGCAATGCAAATAATCAAAACCGATATAATTTGACTTAGACTTTCAAATGCGGTAAGCAGAATAGCTACTTTATTTTTTAATCAAAAGTTATTAGGGTTCAAAAATTACAATTTTTCGATTTTTTGGAAGTTTAACCGCGGTTATCTCGAAAACTATGCATTCTACGAAAAAACTTGTAGGAATATTTTTTGCTTAAAATGACCCAAAAAATATAAAAAGATGTTTCGTTTTGCGAGAAATCGCTGTTATGTAATTCCTCAAGTTCTTTGTCTATAACAATCTTATCGACATCCGGATCAACTGTTACCCAAAAAATTCGTATTCTGCGGGTCAAAATATATAAAAAAAACTTGGGTAAGTCCATCTGAATTAAGGAGGCCGTTGTACCCCCCCTGGCGACAGGACTAATTTCTAGAATCGGCTGTTTGTGTGAATCAGAATCAACTTTTACTAAATGGCATTGGGAAGAGTATACTTTAACTAGTTGGAGTCTACTTTTACTAGTAAATGTTGAATATAAATCTTCATTTTATATTTTTAATCAACTTTTACTGAAACCAGCCGTTAGAGTTGACTCGAACTAGTAAAAGTCAACTCCAACTGGATAATCAACTTGAACTGTAACATATATATTCTCGTTAGTGTGTCAAAATGAATAATTGACCTTGTTGTCTAAGCAAAACATGGACTTTAGCTAAGGTGTTCTACTTTGCAATTATTATAACAAATATGCGTGATGTTTATTGTTTTATAAATAAATATCTAACGAATACTTTAGTTAATTTAAGGATTTTGAAAATATTTTAATAATGAGATAAATCCCATTATATATGCCCTTAAAGAATAAATTTATTTGAAATTCAAATATATGTGTTAATTTTTCTTGAATTATGCTTATTTTTCAAAATTATTGGAATGATAGTTTTCAAGATATTTATAAGAAGGTAAGGTAATAAATTAACCGCAATATTAGCGATTAGCGTGTTAAGCAGTATTTTAATTTAGATGTAATTTTCTAAATTATCCAATTTCTATTACACAAATATTTATTAACTTCGAAACTAATCATCTAAAAGCTATATACATAATAATTGAGGTAAATTAAGTATAAGAAGTGTATGTTAAATTATTCTTTGAATGCTCTCTATCGATATCGACGCTCTATATCGATGTCCCGTCTCGAAAATGGTATCGTCCCAACAAATTTCGTCCACCAGAAATTATTCCCTAAATTATATATACATATGGGCCGCCTATTTGGCTTAAATCCTAAAAAACAACGAAAGACATACTCGTTTTTTTTACTAACCTATTTATTTTTATGGTTTGGCTCATGCCAATTTACAATAAACGCTCTTGGCTATCCACACGATACTTACTCAATATTATTTTGGTTGACTACCATTATATATCCAGTAAATAATTTCGTAGTCTTATACCAATCCACAAAAAAATGGAAGAATTGGAATGATTTGCTAGAGTTGTTAACTAAAATAAAAGACGAAGATACTGATGGAAAAACTGCACGTTTTGTAAAAATAATATGTTTAATTATTTTAATGGTTTTCTCTGTTTTTGCGTCATTTAACTTAATCGAAGGGGGCTTTGCTAATATTATTTTTTGGATTCAACGTATGTACAGTTATCACCAAAATATTTTCATAGTTGTGTATCTATCTGAACTGTTAAAAATTTTATTTGCAAGAATTAAATATATCAATAATGAACTAAGATATACTTGTGTTAAATTTCATAGGATTCCTGAAGTCAATAGAACATTTAAGAATATTTATTTAGTTTACACAGATATAACAGATGCCTGCATACTATTTAATAATATATTCGGACCAATTATCTTTACCGTTTTTTGTACTGTTCTGACAGATTTATTGGTTTTGTGTAATTGGATAACACTATATATGTTATATACTCCTAAGTTAATATCAGAAACTCTCATACTTGACGCAATACCAGCCAGCATACTGTCTTTGGTAAGAATTAATTATTTCAATAATTCTTAAAAAAAAACCTTTTTGTTTTGACTTTCGTCTTCCAATCCGGAAATCGTTTTCAAAAAATAAAAATTATAGATAATTGGTAGACTAAGAGCCGGGACAGGTGAAATTTGCTAATCATTTTAGGTACCGTAAGAGTCTATAACTTAAATAATAGAACCTAAAAGAAAACATATGAGCACAATGCCGTAAATTTTTAGTGGCACATGCGTCCACAGTAGAACATTAAACTTTCCACTTATGAACGGGATAAATAAATTAAAGGATCATCATAGTCATTAACATCTTAGTAGATGTGTTGTGGTTCATAATTGGGCTTCAGCAGCTCGGACAGTTTGATTGATAATATTTCTCCACTGGTCGCAGTCATCAGTTACATGTATTGCCTCAGTATACTGTTTGTTGAGAAGCTTTTTAGTAATGTCCGCCCATCGCTGTGGAGATCTTCCGCGTTGGCGTTGAGTCTGAGGCCTTCCTTGGACCACCAACCGCTCCATTTTGTGATCACTTCGATGGATATGACCAAAGAACTTTAAAATTCTAGAGTAAACGGTACTGGAGAGACGCTCATCCGGTTTAATTTCATCCAGAACCGATATATTTGTAAGGCGAGCCGTCCATGGAATTCGAAGCAGGCGTCTTCATGTCCACATTTCAAAGGCGTCTATACGTCGTCTATCTGATTCTTTGACTGTCCATGTCTCGCATGCATAGTAAAATATGGAAAAGACCAGAGTTGAAACGAGTCTCTTTTTGTTTGTCATAGTAATGTGACGATCACGCCAGACCCCGTTTAGTTCACTCATTGCTGCTCTTGCTAGTTGAATGCGTCTTCTAATTTCGGGTTCACAACTGCCTGTGTTGTTAACTAGAGCTCCAAGATATATCATAGATGAGACTACCTCGCATCCCGCAATAGTTTGGGTTTCAGGAAACTGTTGTTGGCGATCAATAACCATGATTTTGGTTTTGTTGTAGTTAACCATGAGTCCAAATTTAGCACTTTCTACCTCGAGTTTTTTTAATAATTCAGTAATTTCTTCTGGAGTAGAGGCTAGAAGTGTAGTGTCGTCTGCGAAACGCAAGTTAGATATCTTAACACCACCTAGGTTTACTCCTCCCTCCCAACCATCCAAGACTCTGCGCATTATGAACTCCGAATAGATGTTAAATAATAAGGGAGATAAAACGCATCCTTGGCGTACTCCCTTCTCCAAAGTGCATTTGTCAGACAGGTATCCGTCCATTCGAATATATGCCAGGTTATCTTGGTACAGTTTGCTAATAAGGTGAGTCAAGTGTTTAGGTACACCCATTGTAGTCAATATGTTCCATAGTTTGTCCCATCTAACATTATCAAAGGTCTTTGTATAATCGACGAAACATATAAATATCGGGATCTGGTATTCTCTGGCTTTTTCTATGATGTTTCTTACATTAAGGGTTTGTTCTCTAGTACCTCTGCCCTTTACAAATCCAGCCAGCTCAGGTGCTATTTGCCAACTTATGAAGTTTTCTAGACGCCGTTGCAGTATGTAGAGGATCACCTTACTGGCGTGTGATATTAGAGCTAATAGCCTGTAGTTGTTACAATTATTTGTTGAACCTCTCTTATGAAGAGGTATGATTATGGTCTTTCTCCAATCCTCAGGCCAGACACCTGTGTGCCATATTTCATTACACAATCGATGTAATATTTTCACTCCACACTCCGGAAGATGCTTCAAGACGTCCGCAGTAATGAGATCATATCCTGCTGCTTTGTTTAACTTAAGTCTTTTTAAAGCGAATTCCACCTCGGAAAAAAGTATGTCAGGTTCAGATTCAAAACTAGTGTGGTGTGTCTCTGTTGAAGGAGAATGGAAAGTGGAGGTCTGGCAGTCAGGTACAAACGGGGTGTCCGCTGGCATCTGGTCCGTATTGGCGTATAAAGACTTACAATACGCCCTCCAAACATCAATAACCTTGTCCAAATGCGTCTGTACATTACTTTCATCATCTTTGATAGACCAAGATTTCTGCTTGAATTTACGTGTGAGTAGTCTGACTTTATCAAAGAGTTCTTTGGTGTTATTTGTGTCGGCATGTAGTTGAATTTCTCTGCAGATTATCTCTATATGTTTGTTTTTGTCTCGTCTACAAGCAGCCTGAATAGCTCTAGATAGCTGTCGGTACTGGGAATTCCTGAGAGGGTTCTCGATTCCAGCAATTTTAAGTTTTCTACGTTCTTCAACGAGGTCAAAAGTATCTGCAGACATCCACACTTTTTTTGGTCCGGTTGAGACGGCATTAGACTGTGCCTCGCAGTCAGTTAAGGTCTGTATCAAGGTATTTTTAAAAGATAACCAAATCTTTTCGGAATCATGAGTGACGATCGTTGGTAAAATATTTTCCAATCTTTCATTACATTGGCTTTTAAATTGTTGTGTATCTTTTATTTTTGATATCCTCTTGTTTCGGATCCTAGCACATGCCTTGAATTTTTGCTTTAGCGTTGCAAAAAGAAGTTGGTGGTCAGAGCCGCAGTCAGCGCTAGGTCGTGTTTTACATTGGCTAATAGATGTTTTCCAGCGATGTTTAATCATTATGTAATCGATTTGATTTCGGTGTCGTCCGTTAGGTGAGATCCAAGTGTACAATCTTCTGGGGTGATGCTTATACATAGAGTTCATTATTGTCAAGTCATTGTCAACGCAGAATTGGATAAGGCGGTCTCCCCTTGAATTACGTTCACCTATTCCATATCTACCCACAATATTTCGTATACGTTCGTCAGCCATAGTAACTCCGATTTTTGAGTTTAAATCACCCATGATGATAGCGATTTCTTTATTTGGGATATTTTGCAGATATGATTCCAGTTCGTTGAAAAAAGATTCAGTTGTATCATCATCAGCAGTTGAGGTAGGCGCATAGACCTGAATCAAATGGACATTAAAGGATACCCCTCCTTAATATAGCTAGAATAAAATGACCTTATACCCAGAATTCAATGTGATTAAAAAATAAGACTCAGCGCAGTCTTAACCCACCTGTCCTTCCACAATCAAAACGTCATTTCTCGTGTTTATATTTTTAGGTGGGATGTAATCAATTTTAGAATTTCAAAAAATTGCAATTTTAGTCTGCCTATTACTCCCACGACACTTCCCTTACAGCAATAAAAGCTGAAAATAATATGTTTTGGTGTAAATGTAATACAATGTAATGAAATGGAAGAACTACAAAGAAAACATGACGAGTTTAATATACATAAAAAGCTTAAAGAAATTACCTACACTCAGAGAAAAAGAACTCCTCACTTTATGAGAAACTCCAAAGGTAAAATAATTCTCGACTTGGATGAAAAAAAGGAAGAATGGACTAACTATTGTTGTAATCTTATTTATTTATATGTGATGATATTCTTATATGTAATTTAATTTAATTAATGCATTAATGATAATCTAATTAATCAACCAGATCACATACCAATATGTTTTCAATCTCAGGGCGAATTATAAAATTACTTACTTACTTTCGTGACTTCTAAGTATTTCTCAATGGTTCCTAATCGGGATAGGAAAAAAATAAAATAATACACACATATGGATTACAATTATAAATCAAAATTTTGTTTATTTTATATAAATGGCAATTACTGCTTAATATTTGTTAGATCTTATATTTATTTAATACAAAAATTTAAAAATGGGAATCTTATTTCCTTTTGGTTTCCAATTTAAAACTTTTATTAATAATGAAACTATTAGGATTTATTAGCAACAAATTGATTTAAGTTTGATGAAAATCTTCTGATATTAGCGATTATGTTCTTCAATTTTTAATGTGGTATTTAATACAAAAACCCATACATTCATGTCTTGACAAATGAGACTGACCTTTATCTGGTGAACTGCGAATGTCCTCACACAAAACCCGTTTCCTCCTACCCTTGGTTGCGATGAAAAACTCGTCCTGGCCTCCAGTAATGTTCTCCTTTGAAAACTACCTCGTATCGCTCTCGTTCCTGCTTTTCTCGTGATGTCGTGTTCTACCTTTTTCGAACCACTTCAATCAGCCACCGGGATACTCTTTGCTCAAGGAGATTCTTTTCTCTCGACTCGGCCTACCTCTCGTTCCGATGGGTACTCAACACTCACGGAACTATACCGGCGTTTTCACTCTTCGTACACTACCGTCCACCACTGGACTTCACCTCTCCACTGCTCAAAACATTCTCATCTCTCATCCTCATTCATTTCCCTAATTTCTCAATACCCCTTCCAGATTCAAAAATCAACATTCCACCACAAATTTTAATTCGCCGTATTCCTCAATACCAACTTTTAATCTTTCTAAATATGTTTAATGGATTTCAAGAAAAAATAATCATTTCCCAATTTAAACTTACTTTCTACTTTTTACAAAACTTAATGACCTATTATCTATTTCACTGAGTCTTATTTAGCGTAGGCTAATGATCGAATCTTCCGCGAACTCTATAATGGTCCGCGTCACTCAAACTTGTTTATCTTCGGCGCATTGTTATCGAGTTTCGTACACTTCTTCGAATCGCTTTCTTAAGGTTGATATGAACCCTTAATTAATTTGTTTCTGATCCTAGAGATGGCTCTACTGTAGCATGCCATTGTGGTAACATTTTCAACTTAATTGTAGATTTCTACATGATGACTCAGTAATATGTAGAAACCTGAACACTTTTTTATCGTTACACCCATCAGCTCAATTGGCTATGATGCCAAATTGTTTAAACAGTAATTTTATCAATGCGTAAGAACAATGTTAATAACATGAAACATTTAGTCCATGTTGTGAGGCCGCTCCCGTCTGAAAGAAAATTATGTTTCGGTTTCTTTGCGGATTCCTATTCAAAAATGTCCCTTTAAGGAAATCTGAGGGCGAAATTTTTGGCCAGAAATTGTTTAAACAATTTTTTGAAAGAAATTCAAAAGATCACCGTTTTTTGCTCCGGAAAATATTTTTTTTAGGTTTTTTGGGTCATTCTAAACAAGAAAGGTATCTTGTCATTTTTCTCAAAAGTTGATAGTTTTCGAGTTAGGGGCGATTTAAAATCTGAAAAATGCGATAATACGCATTTTCGAATCTTAAAAGCTCAGATTTATATTAATATACCGCACATCCCATTCAATACCGATACAACTGCAGTTTTCTTCTTCTACAAAATAGATATTTTAAGACAAGTAATTGAATATTAGAATATTAATAATTCAATAGCACACGAATGGATATCTTTTTTTTAAAACAAGCAATATTTAACCGTTATAAATATTTGTAAGATATGGCAGTATTGCATTATCTTTTTAAATAACTCATCAACCATAACTGCTACGATTATACAGATAACAATGAAAAACCAGACAAAGTTATAAATGGTAGTTTACTAGATAAATTTAATAATTATAATTGTATATTATAAATCACTTACAAGAAATTAACTCAACAAATTGAAATAAAATGATTGGTGTACATTTGCAATAAGATTTGTTTTGCATAATTCCAGTAAATGCTCTTTTGTTTTCTCTCCTACAGTAAAAGGCTTTTCGTAGGCTGGTTTTGAGTTATATTGCTCTAAAATATTATTATTATCAGAAAAACGACGAGTAGAAAGGTCAATAGTTTTATAGGTTGTATAGTCAAAGTTAGTTTTGTAAAAAACTTTTGTAGGAAAACACTTTTCTACTTTAAGAATTTGTATATTATTCCATATTACTTTGTCGTTATCCGAATTTTTGGTGAATTTTTGCCCAAAAATTTTTGAAAGGTACTTGAAATCAAAAAAGTCTTCAGCGTCCATTTCATTCACTTTATAGGGCCTACCGTTTTTTTTTGCAGCATTTATTAGAGGTGGCCACTGACATGGATTGAGTTAAAACTGTGTTACTTCTTAATGCTCGCTTTTTTGCTTTCTCGATTACTGCATGCATCGAATCCCCCTCATTTTGGGTATGACCTACAGTTAAAAATTTGTGAGTAATGTTATTTATTTCAGCATGCGTAACTGCATATAAGTACATAAGTACCACCAAAACCGCCTTATTCTTATTCTTGCCAACGCAGTTGTCGGAATAAAAAATAATATCTTTTCCTGCAGGTAAAGTAGATAGATAGCTAGAGAGGCATGTTGCAATTTAATTTGCTCCTCGCATAGCAATGGCTTCGTGCCAAAAAAAAGCAGGAACCGTTTGCGATGCTACTTCGAAAATCGTAAAATTAAAGCAATTGAGGCAGGACTTATAAAAAAATGTAGAAATATCTCCGCAATGTGTAGGTAATACTGCTTGCAAATCGAAGCAAGCTACTATGAGTTTATTATTTTTTATGTAGGCTTTGTAATATCTTTTGCTTTTTCTTCTCGGCTTCTTTCTTTACCACGAATGTGACGTGTGTATTGTTCTTGGCCTTTTTATTTTTCTTCTTGATTGCATTGTTTATACACCTCATAAGTTGCGAAATAATCTTTCGTTGGTTTAAAAAAAGAGGTATTACATTCTGTGTTAAAAAATGTTTCATATGTAGGTACATCTTTTGACAGATGGCAACTGCTTTTCTTCTCGTTACTCTTTGTAGTATCTATACATCTGAGCTAAGGTTAATGATCCATCAAGGAATTCTCTACGAGTTTGAGCTCTTAAATAGTGAGACTACGCACTCAAAGCTATTTATGTGTTTTCTTACGGTTTCCCTAAGTTTCTCGTCTATAGTTGTGCGTTTTTGATGATTTCCTCTATTATCTTTTTGAACGATGTTATACTCTTTTGACTTAGCCCAACTTGTTCGAATAAATCGATCTCCAATATTAAGGGTATTCATAAACATATTTTGCATGCTCTTCTCCTTAATTTGTTTATAGTTAAATAAAAACATAAATTGTTTGTCCTATTACTTCCTTCCACAACTCTCCCATACTTCGGAATATTGTGCAAACGTTTCTGTAAAATACCCCTAAAAGTCGCAACATGTGGCGGTATTACATTAAAACATATCTATTCTCCGTTCAATATCCATACATGATACAGTTACGGCGCTACAAACTACGTTTTTGAAGTTACGTCACTAATGTTCTCAGCAAGCGATGTGTATTCTCGCAATTTTCAGATTTTAAATCCCTTGCAACTCGAAAACTGGGCACCTTCTCAGAAAAATGAGAATATATGTTTTTTGTTTAGAAGGAGCCAAAAAACCTAAAAAATTACAGGGCAAAATAGGAGATTGTTGAAATAGAGCCTGTCGCATTGGCATTAAAATCTGATGGACGTGCATAATTAACAATTAAAAAACAACGGTCTAAATTGAAGTTAGACCCGATTACTACTCAGAATTTAAAAAATGAATGTTTAAACTTCAGTTTAAACCTTAAATATAATAATTTAAATATGAGTTTTTACGCCTCGAAAATGTGTATTTTCGCATTTTTCAGATTTCAATTCACCTTTAACTCGAAAACTATCAACTTTTGAGAAGAATGACAAGATATCTTTCTTGCTTAGAATGACCCAAAAACAGGAAAAATTATTTTCCTGTACAAAAAATGGTTTTCTTGTGAATTTGTTTAGAAACATTTTTTAAACAATTTCTGCCCAAAAACTTCGCCAGCACCCTTCTGATTTATTTAAAGGGGACATTTTTGAATAGGAATCCGCAAAGAAACCAAATCAGAATTTTTTCAGACGGGAGCGGCCTCACAACAGACTAATTACATATTATGTTTCTCTGTAACTAAATATTCAAGTTAGTCGTCAGGCATTCATCTTATCTAACACTGAAAGATGGTAATAAAATTTTACGATCTCTTCCATTCACTATCTACCAATCATGTAAAAATGTATTACATTGCACAAATTTTGTTTATACACATAAACCTTTTAACACGTTGACGGAGAGTGCGTAAAATGTATAATCAAGTGTTGTGACATGACTAATGACTATATGGATTTTGCAAAGTAAAATAGGGAAATTGCTAAATTTGTTTTAGCGCTTATAGTTTATGGAAACAATATGTTTGTTGTAAACATGTGAACGACGACCATGGATGTAGTATCATATTTCATATGCATCTGTAGATGTAATAATAGGATTTTGATTTTAAATTCAGCAAAATATGTTTAAGCAAGGCGAAAACCTCGCGTTTCTTGGGAAAAATATTATAGTAATCAGTTTCATGAGATACCGCAGAATAAGACCCAAAAGGATATAATAAAGATATTAAAAATGACTGTTAACAGAAAAAAATACTCATAACTATTTCACTAACACCAAAACTAGTTCGTCTCTCTCTTGCTAAGAGAACCGTCGATTTATTGCATTTCGATTTAATGTCCATGATTCAGCTCCATAGTAAAGCACACTGTGTACATAACATTTAATTAGCCTTATTCTGAGGGCCAATATCAGATCTTTGCTGCATAAAATCTTTTTCATTTTCACGAAGTTGGCACGTGCTTTTTCAATTCTCTCTCTTATTTCTGCAGTCTAATCGTTATTTTCTGTGATTATCGTTCCCAAGTAAGTATATTTTTTACTCTCTCAGACTGCTAGCCGCCTACCGTTAATATTTCATTTGTATTGTTGTTCTTGCTATTTTTTATAAATTTGGGTTTTTTGATGTTAAGAGAGAGTCCTTATTCTCCACTACATATATCTTAATGTGTGATTTCTTCAGAATAAGCACTAAACAATAACGGCGACAGTATGTAACCTTGCCTGGCCCCTCTCCTTATCTCCATTTCTTCTGACACTTCTCTTCCAAATTACACATTTGATCGTTGGCTGTAGTATAAATGGTATAGTTTATTACTAACGTTATTATTATGGTATGGTTTACTATTAACGAGGAAGTTATAAATGCCTTAAATCAAATGAAAAATGGAAAATATAGAGACGACGGAATAACAAAAGAGATGATTAGAGATGGAGGTTAAACTACCTTTGAGGCAGTTAAAATAATAATGAAGAAGTGCCTCTTTGATATTGCTATTCCAACCACTTGGCAAAATGTGCAGCTACTTCTACTACAAAATAAAGGAGGCAAACACAAACTCGAAAATTACAGACCAATAAGTCTGTTACCACATCCGTACATGCCGTACAAACTGCTTACCACAATAATAATGACCAACAGACTATCAGATAAATTCGATAGTTACCAGCCTGTTGAACAAGCGGGATTCCGCAAAGGTTATAGTACCGTAGAACACCTACAGACAATAAGGACACTTCTCGAAAAGTGTAACGAATACAATGAACCTCTTGATTCGGCATTTGTTGATTACAATAGGGCATTCGATTCCATAGAACTCTGGGCCGTATTAGACGGAATGAACAACGCAAGGATTGATTCCAGATATAGAATATAGAATTATTTACTGTTGCATTAGAAGATGCCTTATGTCTTAGAAGAAAAAGTTAAATTGTCACTTAAATTTTTACGCTGTGTCTAGGTACACGCTAACGTGTACGCAAATAAAAAAGTTAGGTACACGCTTAAACGTCATCAAGTCGATGACTTCATTATTTAGCGTGTAGCTTTGAGCTGCGCGTATGCTGTGGTATTAAGTATCGCTGTATTTTGTATATATCATGTTAACTAATATTTAATGTTGTTCTGAAGCTATTTCCTTGTGGCATTTTTATAATTAAGTATTTTCTATGGGAAATAAGCCACAATTTTACTAAAAAATGAATTTATTAACGTTTCGAAGCCCAAATCGGGTTTCGTTGTCAAAATACAAAATACTATTAAAATAAACAAAAATGTTGTTGCTAAGTAAAAAAATTCTTCTAATAATTTATTTAATCTGACTCATTTATATTGGCAATTCAGACGTATATTATACATTTTAAAGTAGAAGACTTTAAAATGATATCGCCAATATTTATGAGTTGCGTTCCTGGGACGACTTTACTAAAAGATAGTTCATTCGATTACATGAAATCAATCCCAACTCAAGAATATCCGTCGCAAAAAATCGTAGCATGTGATCTGTCTTTAAAAAGACAACCAAATGCAACGATGACAGTAAAATTCTCGCGTTAGAGATTGCATAGTAAATCACGAGGGAAAACCAGGAAAAAAAAACCCCGTGATACTATCCCGACATCGTAAGTATTTTGTCTTACATTTAATTTACCTTCAAAAAACTAATACCAAATTACTTACTTACTAGTTATTGACTTACTAATCGTGGTATTTTCTTTCTATTGACTTCTTCTTTCAGTATGGGTAACCACATCCTACTGCATTCTACCGAGGAATTTGCGACACAATTGGTTTCATTTAGCATAATTAGAGCCGCTTCTTTGATTTTTCTCTTTTTACTATCTGTTTCTTTCAGGACTATACTTGAATCTCTCCACTGAACTCTATGTTCATTATCCCATGAGTGTTGACATATCTGAGATCTATCAAATTCTCTATTTTTAATATAAAATAGTATCACGGGGTTTTTTCCTGGTTTTCCCTCGTGATTTACTATGGAATCTCTAATGCTAGAATTTTACTGTCATCGTTGCATTTGGTTGTCTTTTTAAAGACAGATCACATGCTACGATTTTTTGCGACGGATATTCTTGAGTTGGGATTGATTTCATGTAATCGAATGAACTATCTTTTAGTAAAGTCGTCCCAGGAACGCAACTCATAAATATTGGCGATATCATTTTAAAGTCTTCTACTTTAAAATGTATAATATACGTCTGAATTGCCAATATAAATGAGTCAGATTAAATAAATTATTAGAAGAATTTTTTTACTTAGCAACAACATTTTTGTTTATTTTAATAGTATTTTTGTATTTTGACAACGAAACCCGATTTGGGCTTCGAAACGTTAATAAATTCATTTTTTAGTAAAATTATGGCTTATTTCCCATAGAAAATACTTAACTAATATTTATTTTGCTAACCTGAATATATACTTTTATATGCATATTGTTTTATTACAATTAAGTTTGAAACATCTGAATAGTTTTGCTTCCCTTCCCCTTCCCTTAATAAAAATATTTTCTATCAGACAAACACTAAAAATATCAAAATAGCGTGTACCAAAATATAAAGTCACCGCGCACGCTAAATAATGACGTCACTGGCTCGATGAAGTTTAATTCGCGTGTACCTAACTTTTTTATTTGCGTACACGTTAGCGTGTACCTAGACACAGCGAAATTTTTAAGTCATGTAAGATTTGCCGATGACATAGTGCTCATAAGCAACAATACAGAAGAACTAATTTACATACTAAAGATGCTTAAACAGGAATCTGAGAAAAGCGGTTTAAAAATAAATTTAAATGAAACAAAAGTGATGACAAATCAAAATATCAGAATCGACTTAGATGGAAGTGAGATCGAAAGTGTCGAAGAGTCACACGATCAAGCTAGGCAAACAGAATCAAACGGCAGAGATAACTAGAAGAATCCGAATTACTTGGGCAGCAGTTGCAAGACTCAGTGATGTGTTGAAAAACAAAAAGATACCAATAAATCTAGAAAAAAGGGTATTCAACATGTTAGGAGTATCTCTGAGAGAACATATTCGAAATGGGACGTACGAAACAGGACGAAGGTGGAATATGTAATTGGAAGAATTGCGCAAATGAAATGGAACTGGATAGGACACGTGGCACGGCAAAACAACGAAAGGTGGACGAGAACATTGTACATTGGAGACCACGCGAGCATAGTAGTAGCAGAGGAAGACCACAAAAACGATGGCTAGATGACTTCAAAGCAAAATTGGGGAGAAACTGGTACCAAATAGCACAAAACAGAGAAGAGTGGAGAAGTCATGGGGAGCCTTTGTCCAGGAGTGGATTCAAACGGGCTAAAGGAGAAGTTATTTTTTTCTTTAGGGACATTCACTTAACAAGCTACATGTTTTTATGGATTTGGCTATCTCTAGAGGTGTATATTCTCGGGCTGAATACAGTCACTTAACTTCCACAATCTTATTGTCACGTACTAACCCGTCCGGGGAAGCTCATAAAAACCGATAACCTTTTTCCAAGCACACAAACAATCCACACTGCTTTACTATATTTTTTGTTTTGATAGCAATTTCTGGCTTTTCTTCGTGTCTTATCAGATAAGACAATTGTTCCAGATATCGTTATCGCGTTTCCTTTTTTACTTCTTTATCGATGATTATTCTGCCGCGCCGTTTTCATTTTCTAATATTCCATACTCTTTCTCTTCCTGCTCTCAAAGAAACTGTTTATTAGATTTTTTTCTTTCTCGTCTAATTTATACCGATCCAGATTAGCTCCATATAACAGTTCTAATTCTACTTGCATCAGACTAATCAATACGTTTATTTAACATATTATTAAGTGTCAACACATTTTTTCTTTTGTCTTCGCTAATATTTATTTATTTCTGTTGTTTTTGTACATAGGAGAAATCAATATAGATGTAAGATTTTTAAAATTTATTGTTATTATTCCTTTTATATTGATCCTTTTTTATTTTTAATATGAAGGTGAAAATATTTTTTAACCTTTCCTGAATTAATTTTAGAAGTGGTTATTTAGTTATTCTTACTCCATATCTATTTAAATATCGCCCAATTGTTTTCCTTTAAATTTAGCTCACCACAAATGCAAAAAGTAATGAACAATGAAAACTTTAAAGATAATATAATGATTTCAATTATAATTTTTAATAAAATAAGTGCGACAACAGAGAAACACCATGGATGGTAGTTATTAGAAAAACTATTTGACAAAAGAAGACTATTTATGCTCCAATTCATAGTCAAATACAAAGCTTCGGAGATACATGAAAAATACAAATAAAAAGACAACTTTATACGTTACTTAAAAACATTAAAAAGCCAACTCGGGTTTAATCGAGACAGAAAGTACCGGCCATAAATATATCAAAATCTAATACGGCCAAGGGGACTGACAATATTTCAAGAAAAGTAGTTAAATTAATTTCAGAAGGTCACGTTGATGCGTTATAAATAGACGTTATAGTAGGCTTATATCTATATTATATTACCTACTAACTATAATACAATAAAACATTTTGTTGTACAAAGTAATTGATATGGCAACGCTGCTAGGATAAAGTTCTGTTTGACGTGATTCTAGCAGAAGGTACTGCTATCTATCGAACATAAATATTACCGATGTTGTAGATGGAGTCACTTCATGGCGGCACACATTCACAGCGGCAATTCAAGATATAATTCTTGTTTAACGAGATTTTTCATATGTTTAGGAAAAAATATTCAACATTTTATTGCAAATATTTTCCACTCTTACAGTTTTATATATATTGTTATTAAAATTTTGTCCGATTTCTTACCGGTAGCTGTATTATAAGCCAAAACATATTATTTTTTCCTATTGTGGCAAAACTGTAAGATCAAAAATTTTCAAAAAATTCATAAGTATTTCTTAGGATTATATCTTTATGCTGTAAGAAAATTAACGAAATTGTATGTCTGGTTTTCCCGCTTTATACTTGGAAAAAAAGAGTATTTTTGAGTTTTTTCGAAAACGAAAACATGAAGTTTGCTCAAAATTTGTCAAAATACTTCTAGTAATCACATACACCTTCTCAAATTTTTTCAAAATTTTTGAACTTCAAAGTTATTTTTTGAGGGGTTCAGATCAACCTTAAAAACTAAATATAATAATTTGTTGTATACAGGTTGTTCTAAATTTACATGCCCGTGGTTGAGAAAATTGAAGATCTTTTATATTAATTTGAATTTTGCTTATAATTATAAAATTTTAATTCTCATATCAAATATGAATATAACACTATATAAAAGAGCTCTTCCTGGATACGAGGCCACCACTTAACACCACAAAGTATACGAATATTGGTCCTAGCATTTTAAAAGCGGAAGTAGAGAAAGCCATCAAACAGAGCAAAAATGGGAAATCTCCAGGCCCTGACCAAGTACCATCAGACTGGCTCAAACTTCTGGATGACGACAATGTCTCACAACTAACAAACATTTATAACCATATATATGAGACTGGAATGATGCCACAGATATGGTTAGAGTCTACATTTATTCCACTCCCAAAAAAACCTAATACATCATCATGTAAATACTTTAGACTAATTAGTCTCATGAGCCACTCTCTCAAGCTACTTCTTAAGATAATTCTTAATAGAATCAAGCAGAAATGTGAAGAGACAATGGGGAACAAACAATTCGGTTTCAGAGAAGGATTGGGAACAAGGGAAGCTTTGTTCTCAATGTTAACATTACTTCAACGATCATGGGAAATACAGAAACCAATTTACGTCTGCTTTATAGATTTTGAGAAGGCGTTTGATAGAGTTCAACATGATAGGTTGTTTCAATATCTAGAAATGATTGGAATAGATGATAAAGATCTGAGACTTTTACAACATCTATATTGGAATCAAGAAGCTTCTATTCTGGTAGACGGCAAAGAAACAGACAAAATTTGCATTCAAAGAGGTGTCAGACAGGGTTGTGTGTTATCCCCAACTTTGTTTAACGTATACTCAGAAATAATTTTTAATGAAGGCTTATGCAAACGACACCGCGATCATGGCTGAAAACATCGAAGATCTTCAATTCCTTATAGATCGAGTCACTAGAGAATGCTCCAATAACGGACTTAACATAAATGCAACAAAGACAAAGTTACTTGTGGTTAGTAAACAAGACGTCGGCCCTATGCAACTAATTGTCAGTGATGAATCAATAAGAAAAGTTAACCATTTTAAATACCTAGGATGTTGGATAAACGAGACACTAAATCCGGATGAAGAAATTAAAGCTCGTATAGAAATTGCAAGAGGAGCATTTATGAAACTTAGATCTATTCTGAGCAACTCTCAGCTGAACTTACAACTAAGAATCAAGTTCCTAAAATGTTATGTGTATCCTGTATTACTATATGGATGTGAAACCTGGATCATGAAGGTTAAAATGATGAACAAATTAGAAGCCTTTGAGATGTGGTCATATCGTAGAATGCTCAGAATATCTTGGGTTCAACGCATTTCTAACAGAGAAGTCTTAAACAGAGTAGGTCAAGGCGAAGGTGACTTAATGAAGATGATAAAAAAGAGAAAACTTGAATATCTGGGGCATATAATGAGAGGTAGCAGATACAGGATGCTGCAGTTAATACTCAATGGAAAGATCGACGGAAAAAGAGGAATTGGTCGAAAGAAATATTCATGGCTCCGAAACCTTCGTCAATGGACTGGCTTATCAGCAGATCAATTGTTACATGCCGCACAAGATCGAGAACGATATTGGCAAATTGTTATGGAAGCTACCCACGCCTAAAAATTTGGGCACGGTACTTAAAGAGGAAGAAGAAGTAATACAATAATATCATCTTTGGAACCAAATAACGAAGTTCTCCGCGTAATGGACCATTAGAATAATAGTTATTTATGTACCAAGTCAGTAAAGTTACTCTTTATCGAACGAGTCTGATATTATGAGCAGAGCGAGCATAGCTAGCGAGGCGAATAACAGACGAGTTCGATAAAAAGTCTTTACTGACGTGGTGCATACAAAATTTTATTGAATTTGATATTGGTTTTAACACTTAGTTACAATTTACAATTTAAGAACTTTTTAAATTTTAAACGTCATAATAATTTCATGACAGTGATGACATGACAGATAACTTTTGCAAGATGGCTGTTTTCGATTTTTATTCGATAGTTATCAATATTGAATAATTACTAAATCGGTAAAGTTTTAATTTATACAAAATATATGAATATAATTGCAAAATACTACATAATTTCACTTTTGACATAAATTTATATTGTGTTTATCTTTTATTTATATTGTGTTATATATTGTGTACAATATTTTTAAATAACTAAAGTAAATAAATTGTAAATTACTCAAATAGATAATCGATTACTGCCATCGACCACTTACATTCAATCTCGATTAATCGCGACAGGTAAAGTCAAATTCTTCTTTCAGTACAATAAAGTGTTACTTTACTGCCGCAAATGAGGACAAATGAGTACAATAATCAATGACTTTAGTGACGGTTGGCGATAAAGATTTTTTTTCTTCAAACGTCAAATAATGATGACATTACTTATCTAACTTGATCCTGTCAAAGTTTGATGTCTCCGCCGGCAGCAGTTTTTTTTCCCATTTCTTTACGGCGGAGGGAAAAATGTTGTCATGGCAACAGTATGAAACATGTCACAAAGCAACAATACAAATGTCATTAACAACAATTAAACATCATTTTTATTTATAGTAATATTAAAAGTACCGGGTGTCCCAATAAGAATGGCTCTCGGCCATATCTCAGGAACCGTTTATAGTAGAGCTTTGAAATAAAAAATTTTATAACAAAAGTTGCCTCAGGAAGAGCCTGGAAATTATTTTCATAATTGTGGGACCACCGCTAGAGGGCGTAATTGAATATCAAAAATTAAAAAATCTAAATTTTACAAAATTTTCCTAATGAAGGGGCACTGGAAATCCGATCGTCGTATTCTTCATAAAATTCTACACATATTTGATTTGACAAGTTTAGGTCTACCTTTGGAAATAAGAGGTGGGGGTGAGTGGGAACCCTGTTATGAAAAACTGGCTGTGAGTCCGGTTCTGCTTATTAAAATTTTGCAAACTTGGTCTTGTTGAAGACAGATCTTTTTTGTCAATGTAAAAGTTATGATTTCGAACCAACTTACTGAGTAATATGCCAGCTAGAAGGCGTTATTTAATTTTTTTCAGAAATCTAGTGTTCCTTGGAAAATATTAAATACAAACATGCATTTTTAATACCATATTACAAAATTAGATACAATTAGCAACAGAATAGCGAAAACCGCATGTTATTATCTTTTTTCTATCTCGAGATATCTTACAAAACGTGTAAATTTAAAAACATAACTGTTACTGTCACCGGTAAACGAAATTCATTAAAAGTAGTGTGCTATGAAAACAACAAAGAAACATTTTCCAGCTGTCAACGTATATTAGGTCTTTTCAACGCTTCTCATTTGTTTCGAGCCTCGTTCATATCTCGTATATTAATATTATACACGGATTATACGGCATATGACAGAGGCTCGAAACAACTGAGAAGCGTTGAAAAGCCCTATTACAAAGAAATAAAAACAACTATTTAGTGATGACATAAACTTTCAAATTTTTGCCCATCATTTTCGTTGCAAACATTTACTCTTTCAAGAGTAGATTGAACAGCAGTCTCAATTTCTGCTCTCGATATGCTTTGGATGGCGTTTAGTATTCTCTGGATAATGTATTCTAGAGTAGTGTATGATGGGCAACAATTTAAATATTTAGGTCGTCACTAAGTAGTTCTTTTTGTTCTGCGTTATATTTAATTTTAATAGTATTGTTTCTCTTTATACTGTTGTTTTAATTAATTATATTTTTATACGTTGACATCTGGAAAATGTTATTTTGTTTTTTTCCACCGCACACTACTTTTCATTAACTTAGTTTACCGGTGATAGTAACAGTTATGTATAAAATTTACACGTTTCTCGAGATATCTTGAGATAGAAAAAAGATATCGACATGCGGTTTTCACTATTCTATTGCTAATTTAATCTAATTTTATAAAGTATGATTAAAAATGCATACTTGTATTTAATATTTTCCAAAGAAAACTAGATTTCTGAAAAAAATTAAATAACGCCTCCCAGCTGGCTTATTACTTATTAGGATGGTCCAAAATTATCACGCTTACATTGAAGAAAAAGATCTGTCTTCAACAAGACCCAGTTTTCAAAATTTGATTTAGCAGAACCGGACTTACAGCCATTTTTTCATAACAAGGTTCCCACTCACCCCCACCTCTTATTTGCAAAGATAGAGTTAAATTTGTTAAATCAAATATGCGCAGAATTTGATGGAGAATACAATAATCGGATTTCCAGTGCCCCTTCATTAGGAAAATTTTGTAAAATTTAGATTTCTTTATTTTTGATATTCAATTACGCCCTCTAGCGGTGGACCCACAATTACGAAAATAATTTCCAGGCTTTTCCTGAGGCAACTTTTGTTATAAAATTTTTTATTTCAAAGCTCTACTATAAACGGTTCCTGAGATATGGCCGAGAGCCATTCTTATTGGGACACCCGGTACAATTAGTTAATGAGGCATTTTCAAAATTGAAACCGTGCAAAAATGTTCCCGACTCTTGATACGCATTGGTAATTGTTGATGATACTGATGGTCGAGCACAACTTTGAGCAATCATTCCCGATGTTGGCGAATCGTGAGGGTTTAAAATTTTTTGAGCATTATCGTTCTTATTTCTTATTGAATCCTCTATATATCCTTCGGCAACCGTGCTTGATTTCCAGCCCCCATGTCGTTTGAGGCATTCTAGATTTCCGCCTCCATCAATTAAAAGTGTTGCTGAAGTTCGTCGTAATAATAATTGCAAACAACTGTTAAACAACTGTAACCAGGGAGACGCAAATCCCACCGACGACTTAATTATTTTAATTTCTAACATCTAGACGACTTTGATAGTTGCCACAGTTAATTTCGAGTAAAAATAGCGTATGAATTGTACTATTTATGGTTGAAAATTGCTACGTTTGAAGAAAAAATAGTATACTTTATTCGGCAAAGAAGCGACTTTTCTTGACTTGCCCTCTATTACGCGCCTCACTTCGTTCGGCGCGTAATATCGGGCGCGTCAAGAAAAGTCATGCTTCTCCGCCTCATAAAGTAATATATACTATTTCCGAACATTTACAAATTCCTTACAGTTTTGGCCACTATCCCTGTCACAACGACCAGTATTATAGAACGTTCGTTCTCAACAATGAAGCGAGTAAAAACTGTACCCAGAAACAAGATGGGAAACGAAAGACTCAGTTTATTGGCTCTTTGGTCCGTTCATTGGAACATTCAATTATACAGTATGGTATGGTGCAAATGTTTGGAATAAATTCGTTACTTCGTAAGCCGGTGACTTTAACAAAAAATTCCGAAACAAGTCGATTTTTATTTTTAAAGTGTGAGTTTTTGGCATATATTTCATACTAGTGACGTCATCCATCTGGGTGTGATGGCGTCATCGATGATTTTTTAAATGAGAATAGGGGTCGTATGCTAGCTGATTTGAGAGGTTATTCAATTCTCTATTTAGTAATATAAACCTTAAGATAATTATTTACACAAGGTGTCCAGAATATTTTTTTTAATTAAATTAATTGACGCAAAAAAAGAATGTATGTATTTTATTTATTTCAAAATACATTTTACTTCTGTTGGAGAACTGAAAAAAATGTATATTTGTCAATTAACATTGCTTTTCGCTTAAATTCAATATTCCAGATGTCACTCACCTGCCTCTTGGCGGTTTGAACATTTGATTTAAGCGAAAAGCGTGGTTGTTGAACTTGTACGTAGATTTTTCAGTCAGGAAATCCTTTACCTTTCTGGTCCTCATGATGTGACCGAGGTATTCGATTTTGGCTGTTTTTATTGTGGGTAGCAGCTCTCTTTATCTTTGTATTCTTAATAAAACATCGCGATTAGTGACGTGGTCGATATAAAATATCTTCAGGTTCGACGATAAAGCCACATTTCCAAAGCCTCAATAGCAAGCCCGGAAATACAGGGATTACAATTAGAAATAAATTAAAAATTGTTTTAGAAAAAAATGAGGGCTTCGATTGTTTGAGGAAAGTTGTACGTATTTTTGAAGGCAACTTTTCTGAAGATCTTACGACTTAATATATTGTTTTATTTTTGAGTATTTTTAATATGCATTTGCATATTTAGACAAATTTAGAAAAAATACCTGCATATTTGTAGTAAAAGTAATGCATATATATGCGCATATTTTGGTAATGTGTTGCATATATTCCGCTCTCTATATTAGCGTAGCAAGTCGCAGGTACCTACCTGCTTTTAAGGGTCTAATATTTATTTTGTCAGTTTCCGGCCAACATTTGTTTAAAGTAAACGTTGTGTGTAAAGTGATTGGTATATATTAAATTTAAATATGTCTACCATTCAAAAAAGTGCTTGGATAAAGTGTTTTCCCGAGTTAAAGCTAAGTGGAGACAAAGTATTTTGCAAGGCCTGTTCCAAAATCGTAAGTTACATTCATTTTCACATTTCATTTTTTAAATGAGGAACTGACAAACAAAAGCATCATGTCCCACAAAAGAAATTTTTCTGGAAAGAGTGCTTTTATTCGACAAATTCGCTTTTACTTCTATAAATACGGACATAGAGAGAAGCATCAAAATACAAAAATCCATCAAATTGTAGACAATTCCGCTTTTGTTCTTCAGCTTCTCGTATGAAAATTGAGTTGCTAGTTGAAAATTTTGAAAAATATTTGATTATAAATTCATACTATAATTTAAATTTTTAATTTAATTATAATTTCAGTTTTTGTGTGTCATTTCATTTGTTTTTATGTGAAAAATAAATATGTATTAAACATAATAGGTCTGGATCCCGCGTATGAAAAAAAAGTTGATTAATAGAAAGCTGAAAATTTGTTAATAGCTTAAGGGTGTCTAGTCGGATAAACTTTGATATATGGGAACGCTGGAACAGGGGCAGTTTTAATTGTGGAACAGGTTAAAAATTTGGAACGGTCACACCACGAAAACGGCACATTTATTTTGTCCGACAGAACAGACTTAAACTCTACGAACAGAGATTAAACTCTCATGCAAAAATCAGACTGCTATTTATCACCTGTCATAATTCCTGTCATTTGACATATTCTACATGTTCCACTCATTAAAACGCCCATTTGGTGATAAATAGCAGTCTCATTTTTGCATGAGAGTTTAAGCTCTGTTCTAAGAGTTTAAGTCTGTTCTGTCGGACAAAATACATGTGCCGTTTTCGTGGTCTGACCGTTCCAAATTTTTAACCTGTTCCACAATTAAAACTTCCCCTGTTCCAGTGTTCCCATATATCAAAGTTTGTCGGACTATACACCCTTAAGCTATTAACAAATTTATTTTCAGCTTGCTATTAATCAACTTTTTTTTCATACGCGGGATCCAGACCTATAAATGTAGGTTGAATTTTTTAAACATAAATGTTTACATTTAATATATTGTTTTATTTTTGAGTATTTTTAATATGCATTTGCATATTTAGACAAATTTAGAAAAAATACCTGCATATTTGTAGTAAAAGTAATGCATATATATGCGCATATTTTGGTAATGTTCTCTCTTGCATACAATAAATGGATAACGTCCTTTAATTTTACCCTGTAAAATGCCTTCTTAAGGTCAACGACACATAAATATGCGGGTTTGTTGTATTCTAATGACTTCTCTTGAACCTGCCTCATTATAAATATACCGTCGGTGCATGATCTTCCCGACCTAAAACCTTGTTGTTCTTCTGCAAATGTTAGAATTATTTTATTGTTATCACTTGTTATCACTTTGGTTGTTGATTTTAATGTTGTGTTTAATAAATTAGTTAATATATTTTAATAAATTAGTTGAAAATTTGTTTTAATATTTGTCTGGTCAGATCTTATCCTCCGTACTTTAAGAGTTCATTCGATATTCTGTCCTGTCCTGCTGATTTTTTATTTTTAAATTTGCTTAATGCTTCCTTAACCTCCGCTTCTTCAATGTTATCATTTATGCAGGTGGTTTAGATTCGATTTTGCTTTTACCAGTTCACGAACAATTGGATGAAGATTTCTTATACAGGAAATAAATAAGTAATTTTAAACATTTTACTCAAATCAAATTACTTTCTAAATTGGCTCTTACGTAATTGTTAAACAAAAGATAATAGTATTTTTTTTAGTAAACAATGACTCACAAATAGTATTTCATTCGTGACCAATCATGTAAATGGAAATTTCAAAGAGTATAATATGCAAAAATATCAACAATTTATATCCACGATGTCTCAAAACGACGAAAAGTCAAGTGATTCCTACCACAATGAATTATTGCCGCCATTTTATGTATTCAATGAATAATTCATTGGATACTTTTTTTGATTTGTCCCTACAAAACGTCGAAAAATATATTTGTTTCTTTTACTAACCTACATTTTCTTATTCTTTGCCTCTTGCGAATTGTCATCAAGGATAATGGGTTATCCACATGATACTTATTCAGTGTTATTTTGGACTGATTCCATTATATATCCAGCAAACAATTTTGTAGTCCTATACCAATCCATAAAGTATCGGAAACAATGGAATTCTTTGTTTGAGCTTTTAATTAAAATGAGAGATAAAGACACTAAAGGAAGAATTTTAGAAAGTGTTACACAAATAATACCATTAATAACATCAATAATTATTTTCTTTTGTGCTATGGCTTTTTATTTTACAAATACAGACGATTCTCAGGAAATTATCTTGATTATCCAACGATTGTACACATTCTATCAAAACGTCTTCACAGCTGTATACATTTCACAGATATTAACAATTATAATTGCAAGAATTAAATACTTAAATAATGAGATAAAGGATACGTGTGTTAAACTTCAGTGGATGCGCGAAGATACTGTAAGAAGAATTAATAATGTTTGTTTAATTTACACAAATATAACAGATGCTTGCATGATATTTAACAACATATTCGGACCAATCATGTTCATCTTTTTCTTTACTGTTTTGTCAGATTTGTTAGCTGTGTGTAATTGGATGATAATTCAAATTTTTGATACTAATAAAACAATGCAAATAATAGTCTTCATTAACGTAGTACCGTTCGTCATAGTGTCGTTGGTAAGATTCAATATTTCATTAATCTAATTTTTGTTTCCATTTTTGTAATATCCATACATTTTTGGCAAAGTAACGTAAGTAACATTTTTGGCGAAAATCATGTTTTTCCATTAAACTAACACTATTATTGTTTAGAAGGTACTGCCAAAGTGTAGTAAGCCTAGAATTACTTTAAACATATTATTGTGTTTCAATTTATCAATCAAAGATAGAATAAAAATTTTAATTTTTTAATATAACGCGGGCACATAAATTTGATACACCCTGTATATTGATTTGTAAATATTTATTAGAAGTTAGCTTTCAACGCAAAGTGGTTTCTCCTTAATGAATTTTTCCATGAAGAATATTAAAAATAATTTTTGTAAATAAAAGTGCAGTGAAAGTTATTTAGAATTAGTATTTTAAACCGATTGTTTATTACGGGAAATATAGAAGCCATATTAGTCTTAGAAAATTAAGGTAAAGAAAGTTTGAAATTTTTAATCTTTTTGTTTAACCCCGAGTAAATTTTGTAGAATTTCCCGAAAGTAATTAGTATGATGGTAGGAATAATTTTGACAGTATGAGTGGGTTTTCGAATGTAAAAGAGAATGGGGAGAGAGAAATGTTTCTGATTGGCTTGGCAATTTGGAATGGGGAAAGTTTGTTTGAATGTTGAGACAGTTTGGAAAAGAAAAGAGCATTGTGTTACCGGAAGCCGAGAGGAGCAATCAAAAGTTTTCGTGAGTAGTTCAGAAGCAAGTACTAGTGGTTGTGTTTGATAAGTGAGAGTAGCTGAAAAGTGGAACGAGAGACAAATCAAATTGAGAAGAAATACCTCTTTGATTCTGTAAAGTCCAAGAGAGTAAGTTACAAGAATTATCGTTATTAAAATTATTTGTGACACCAAGTAAAAAAGATACTTGGGTCTCAGGAGATTATTGTTGAGAGAAAGAGAGGAGAGAGATTTGGAATTTATTGAACGAGTCCTGGTCAAAGGAAGCCTGGCTTGTGTTTTGGGAAAATAGTTGCTGATATCCTGCTGGATTGTTTACTGAGAACGGAGAGGGCTTTGATTGATAGCCTAACATAATCAACAAGGAGCAGCTGTTTGGGTCAAGAGGAGACATCATTATGTGTGAATCAAAAAGGTCAGTCAATAACCTATGTGATAGATTTTTTTATAATCAGAAGTTAATTTTTTTTTACGTAAAACCATATGAATTTAAGATTCCAACATTTCAAAAATTTAATAGAAAGTATAAATAATTTTGCGAATACCAAATTTGTTTGTTTAGCTGGGTTTATTAATGGTATCAAGAACAAAGCGATAAATATTTGTTTGAATTAGATTAATTTATATGGTAAAAGTTTCTTTTGGACAGTTATGCCCACAGAATTTAATTGATAAATTTACAGAACATTGGTTTTGATAATAAAGGTAATTGTATGTTTTTATTTATGATTTTTCTATTTATTTCCTTTTCCTATTTTATCCCGATAAGGATCAACTAAGAGATACTGAAACCACGAAAGAAGATAAGTATAACATAAGATAATTTAGACAATTTTTTATATTATAAAAAGGCACCCTGAGATTCTTTCTTAATTTTTATGTATGATTTGCGTTAATTAAATAATTGATCAAGTAAATAATAATTAATATAAAAGTAATAGAAAGCAGATCATAACAATATGTATGTATATAGGTCTGGATCCCGCGTATGAAAAAAAAGTTGATTAATAGCAAGCTCAAAATTTGTTAATAGCTTAAGGGTGTCTAGTCGGACAAACTTTGATATATGAGAACACTGGAACAGGGGCAGTTTTAATTGTGGAACAGGTTAAAAATTTGGAACGGTCACACCACGAAGACGGCACATTTATTTTGTCCGACAGAACAGACTTAAACTCTCCGAACAGAGATTAAACTCTCATGCAAAAATCAGACTGCTATTTATCACCCAATGGGCGTTTTAATGAGTGGAACATGTAGAATATGTCAAATGACAGGAATTATGACAGGTGATAAATAGCAATCTGATTTTTGCATGAGAGTTTAATCTCTGTTCGGAGAGTTTAAGTCTGTTCTGTCGGACAAAATAAATGTGCCGTTTTCGTGGTGTGACCGTTCCAAATTTTTAACCTGTTCCACAATTAAAACTGCCCCTGTTCCAGTGTTCCCATATATCAAAGTTTATCCGACTAGACACCCTTAAGCTATTAACAAATTTTCAGCTTGCTATTAATCAACTTTTTTTTCATACGCGGGATCCAGACCTAATAGGCTTACTACACTTTGGCAGTGCCTTCTGAACAATAATAGAGTTAGTTTATTGGAAAAACATGATTTTCAAAAATGCCACTTACGTTACTTTGCCAAAAATGTATCGAATATGTATTCGTTACATTTTTCCTTCTATTATATACTGTAGATACTATAGGATATACTTTCGTTGTGCTTTCGTTCTACCCATCGTACAACTAACTCAAACGCTTTTAACAAGAAAGTATCCGTGCTGGATACTTAGGTTCAAAACAGAAGGACCACACTGCAGCGCTACGCTGTGGAACCACAAAAGTACATAGTTACCGATGATTGACCGTGGGTTCTTATGTGGAGTGGACGTTCCATCACAGACGACTGTGGTCAATCATCGGAAACTACTTTTGTGGATCCACAGCGTAGCGCTGCAGTGTGGTCCTTCTGTTTTGAACCTTAAAGCGCTCGCAAACACAGCCACTTGTGGTCGCCACCGGTGGCTCCTACACGCTTCAGACTGGGGTGTGTATGTATTTTAAATGGACTTGGCTCACCCACTGGGTTCCCGGTAGTCTTCGAGCGACAAACTAAGACGGTGGCCAGTTCTAGCTACTTGAAGTCGGTGGCGACCACAAGTGGCTGTGTTTGCGAGCGCCCTTAGTCTACCGTAATGTTGTTCATTTTACGGTATTCGATACATAACCTAGGGGTGCCATTCTTCTTCTTTACAATCACCACAAGGCTATTCTATGGTGATTTACTTGGTCAAATTACACCAGCCGATAGCATCTCTTGTACCCACTGGTACATTATTTTCGCTTTTCTTACGAGTATTTATACCTCTTGCTGACCACCGATTTGTCGGAGATGAGTTGTATTCTCATCTCGGTGGCCTGGTTGTCGGTTGTCTGTGGCAATGGTAGAGTCTAGTGGTCTACTGCTACTTGGACTTCTTGATGTTTTTCAGATGTTAGTTTGCCGATAGATAGTTTTTCGGTTAAAAGTTCCCACGTGAAGACATCTTCTAGGTATATCTAGCAGAACTTCTGCCTTTTTCAACCATGACATTCCCAGAACCACAATATGGTTCATCCCTAAGAGAACGACGAAAGTTGCAGTGAATTGGTGATGGTGACTTCGGATGTTCCTAGACTTCGAAACTTCCGGTCTTTGTGTACGAGTTCTATCCAATCCAATCCGTGGCGTTATAACCCTTTCTGGGCTGGCTTGAAAACATGCCTTTATTCCTCTTTGTCTTAAGCAATGTCCATCCAATTCTCCACGCCCATAGCTTTAAACCCCTGGCTATATTATCTCGTGGAATCCCTTGGAGTTGAGGTCGTCCACGTGGTCTTCTGCCAGTTGGGACTTCTTTCCATACCAGCCTTACTATTCTTTCATTAGAATGGCATCTGAGGTGTACTGCCCATTGGAATCTTCTGGACTTTATTTATTTTATTCTGTTAGCGTCTGAATATAGTTCTTTGAGCTCTATGTTAGGTATATCCTATATTATCCTGCTGCTTTATCAAGCACAGGCCCAAAATCTGTAACGGTACGGAAAATCAGTATCTCGTCCTGTATGCTAAATCCGTTTCAGAAATTGTACCGTGTATTACGTAGAATTGGGTCACCTGTGATTCCTTTTCGTTTCTCATAATATTAAGTCGATCAACGAATATTGTGTTGTTTATCTAACTTATGTTCTTTTTGGCGTAGATAAGTACTATACTGATACTACCTCGAGTTGTTTACTATACTGAGAAAAACAGTCTGTTTTTATGCAGAATATGACGTAATTGTTTTTGAGTGTCTCAGTGATGCTTACTTGGAAGCTCGCCGACAAAGAACTAATTGGTTTTGGAGACAGTAGAAACTGGGAAATGTTGATCTTATAGAGACTAAGTGGTTCTAAGTGTTACCAACGAGTCCAAGTGTCCTTTTCGTTGATTTAGCATTTTCGTGGGAATCATGAGAGCCTTAGCTGATGTGGCTCTGTGATTTGGATTCGTCAAAAGAAGATTTACGAGCTTAGTGGGCAGTGACTTAGTAACATATCCTGGCTATTTTATTGGTAGAAGAAATATTTGGTTTCTTTTAATTGGATGATTATCTGGTGATTGCCAGAATGGAAGGTAATTTCTGTGTTTGAGAAGAAATCTTGTCTTGAATTGGGACGGGAGAAAAAGTCAGTTACGTTTACGTTACCGTTAGCCTCGGAAGTCTGCAGGGTTGCAGTACCTGAAAGGTTGAATTTCCATTTTAAGTTTGTGTAAGGTGAAGTTATTGGGCAATTTTATTGCAGAAGTCTTTGTGTTGGAGCTAAAGTGTTCCATTATGGTCTAAGCAAGTCGAGACCACCACGTTTTCGCTGTTTTTAGGCGAACGCGACTTCTTATATCAATGCGGTATACAGGGTGATCAACTTCTGTGACAAAGTCCAATATATCTGTTATTATACAATATATGAAAAAAAGTTGTTAATAAAAGTTATAGACAACTTTAATTTACACATTTTATAATTAGTGAGAAATATACAGGGCTCTCCATAACACGGTGCCAAACCAAAGTTATGTTTTTTTAAATAGAACACCCTGTATTTTATTCAAAATCTGGTTTCTCTATATTTTTCTGATTCTAGAAATATAACAAGTGTCTAAGGTTATACTGAGTGTTTCAAAGTTACGAGCACTTTTATTAACAAATCATATTGATTTGATCGCCCTGTATGTTTCTAACAGTGTAATATAAACTTATTTTTTTAATGCTTTTGACTATTAATATTAAAGTAGTTTTGCAACAATGTACAATTTTTTTATAACTACACAAATTGTATACAGGGTAAGACAAAATGTAAATACAAGATTTTCTTCATAATTTTAAATGGATCACCCTGTATTTTATATTATTTTCGAAAAGTTCTATCACTATACTTACATATCTTTTAAATACCTATACCTAAAGTTATTAGTTTTTGAGATATTTTAGTTTTATTGTGGATAACAGCATGTATTACTTAGTTATTAACAGTGCTGTTTTTGTAACAATAGAGGTTCCGGTACGCTATGTTCCGGGGAGTCTGGGGAGCGTTCATAAGGGGGTCTGCCCCCGGGCAAACTTTTTAAATTTAGCCTCAATAGGGGCGTTTTAAAGCTATTTGGGAGCAAAGAAAAAATTCAGGAATTTGTCTATAATTTTGTTGTTTTTTTAATTTTTGGTCCCAAAAGTACCTGAAAGGTTGAATTTCCATTTTAAGTTTGTGTAAGGTGAAGTTATTGTGCAATTTTATTGCAGAAGTCTTTGTGTTGGAGCTAAAGTGTTCCATTATGGTCTAAGCAAGTCGAGACCACCACGTTTTCGCTGTTTTTAGGCGAACGCGACTTCTTATATCAATGCGGTATACAGGGTGATCAACTTCTGTGACAAAGTCCAATATATCTGTTATTATACAATATATGAAAAAAAGTTGTTAATAAAAGTTATAGACAACTTTAATTTACACATTTTATAATTAGTGAGAAATATACAGGGCTCTCCATAACACGGTGCCAAACCAAAGTTATGTTTTTTTAAATAGAACACCCTGTATTTTATTCAAAATCTGGTTTTTCTATATTTTTCTGATTCTAGAAATATAACAAGTGTCTAAGGTTATACTGAGTGTTTCAAAGTTACGAGCACTTTTATTAAAAAATTATATTGATTTGATCGCCATGTACGGCGTACCGGCGCGTACCGTCACAAAAACAGCACTGGTTATTAATAACAATACTGTAACTTATTCAAATTTATTAAAAAAACTAAATTAAATAAAAAAATGTTCAACGTACTTCTTATGTTATAAAAGGTGTTCAAAATGACCTCCCATAACGTCTACATAAGCCTGGAGACGCGTTTCGAAAGACCTACTGATGTTTGTAAGCATTTGTTGTGTGACACTTTAAAAGGCGTTTTGAATCCTTATTTTCATATCGTCAACTATTGTTGGATGTGTACTATTCACTACGTATTTAATATAACCCAAAAAAGAAGTCACTTTCGTTTAACTCTGGTGATCTGGATGGCCAGCGAACTGGCCCATCTCTTCCTATCCATTTTTCAGGAAATAGTTCATCGAGTTCACCGTTGACAAGTACGTTGTGGTGAGCAGGGGCTCCGTCGTGAAGCTACCACATATGTTGGCGGATGTTTAATGGTACATTTTCAAGTAGAATAGGTGAATGATCCACTAGAAAATTTAAATAAACCTCACCATTTACCGATACCTCAAGCAAAAAAGGACCTATAACGTAATTGCCTATGCTTCCACCCCAAATATTTAAGGACCATCTCGTTTGACTATGTGTCTGAGCACAGTACGGATTGGTTGTGGAATAATAATGAAAATTGTGTCTGTTTACACTACCATTTTTGTGGAATGTTGCCTCGTCTCCAAAAAAAAAGAACAAACTCAAAAAAATTTCTCTGCATAACTATTTGTTGTTGTGACCATTGACAAAATTGTACTCTTCGTTCGAAATCATCCCCAACAAGTGCCTGATGTAATTGTATATGATATGGGTGCATGTTGTTTTTCTTGAGTATGTTTTGGATAGATCCATATCTTGATCTCTTGTAATATTTTGAATACTTGTATGAGGATTTTCTGTAACAGGCAGTAAAACATTTATTTCATTTTCATGCGTAATAATGATTTTTGTTTTTTCCTTTGCTTCATAAACAGAACCAGTACGATTAAACATGTCTAATAAGTTGTCAAATACTCTCTTATTTGGTTGTTGACGCTATGGACACCGTTCCTTATAAATTTTTGTGGCAACTAATGAGTTTTTGAAACACTCTCCTAAAATCCATATCATGTCTGTCATTTCTTCACGACTAAAATTCATTGTTAGGTACCAATTATAACAATATGGCAAACAATTATAATCAATAACAAAAATAAAAACGTACAGATAATTAAAATCTTACATCTGACAGTTCTTGTGTCAATTATTTCAAAGCACCTTAAACAAGAACTTGCAGCAATTTATAGTTCCCATTTCTTCGCGTAAAATCAATATCATTTTGTTATTAAATATAAAATTGTCGTTATTGTATAGAATTTACCATAAACTTGGAGAAAAAATGAAATGCAGTCTAATTTTAATTATCATTAACAAACTCATTGGAGGTTTCTAATATTAAGGGTAATTAATTTACTGTAATAAACGTATCTATGAGTTATCAACAATAAAACTAAAATATCTCGAAAACTAATAACTTTAGGTATAGGGAATATTTAAAAGATATGCAAGTATAATGAAATAACTTTTCGATGGTAATATAAAATACAGGATATTCCATTTAAAAATCTGAAGAAAATCTTTTATTTGCATTTTGACTTACCCTGTATACAATTTGTGTAGTGATAAAAAAATTGTACGTCTTTGCAAAACTACTTTAATATTGACAGTCAACAGCAGTAAAAAAATAAGTCTATATTATACTGTTTGAATCATACAGGGCGATCAAATCAGCTTGATTTTTTGATGAAAGTGCTCATAACTTTGAAACACTCAGTATAACCCTAGACAAATGTTATATCTTTTTAATCAGAAAAATGTAGAGAAATCAGATTTTGAATGAAATACAGGGTGTTCCATTTAAAAAAACATAACTTTGGTTTGGCACCGTGTTATGGAGGACCCTGTATATTTTTTACTAATTTTAAAATATGTACATTAAAGGTGTCTATAACTTTTATTAACAACTTTTTTTCATATATTTTATAATAACAGATATATTGGACTTTGTCACAGAAGTTGATCACCCTGTATAATCTTTTCGGATGAAGTTAGAAGTTTTTTTGTGTTAGCAGATTCTAACATCATAGTTAAAGCATGGAGTTGCTTTTATATCTTTTTTTATCCAGTTTAATATACGAAAAGACTAATGAGTTCTTCCATATTTTTTTTCGAGCAGTGCTGATTTGTTTTTAAGAAATAAATGCTGATTTTTTTCTACAAACTATGGAAACAACCATTCATTGATGTACTCTTAATGTATCTATTCCTTTGTAAGGTGACTTTAGTGAAGTGAACTGTACCTTGGACTTAAAACCAACCAAGAGAAGATACAAGACTAGTACAAGGTATTTTTTTTGTAAACTTTTCATTTTCTTTTTTTTTAAACATGATCTCTCTATGTAAAATTGCAAGAGATCACAGACCTTTTTAATTTTTTTTTATTTTGTTTCAATAAAAAAATGTTTGGTTCATTGCAAACTATTATTTATTGTTGTCTTTTCCCTTTCTCTTGTTTTAGTAAATCTTTGTAAGTACAACAAAGATTTAGCTGAGTAAAGACATAGATAAATTAAGTCACGCCATAAGTATTTTATATAAATATTTTCTATTGACTAGGTTTTTGTTTAATTTTTGATTTAGTTATCTTTTCTTTTACGTTTCCATTTTTGTATATTTATTCTTCCCACAACGAAACCAGTGGCGCCCAATATTTTATTTCTTTTTATTTGATATTCTTATTTGATTTTTCTATTTTTATTTCTAAGCTAATAATATGGTTATATTATAATATAATAACTTCCCGCTATATATGGCATTTATTGACTTCGAAAAAGCATTTGATAGTGTGGAACACTGGGCAGTAAAGAATTCCCTACAAAACAGCAGAATAGACTACAGATATACCGACTTAATTACAAATATATATGATAAGGCAACAACACCTATCAAGCTAATGAAACAAACGGAGCCTATTAAAATAAACTGAGGAGTAAGACAAGGAGATACCATCTCGCCCAAGCTATTCAACCAAGCGCTAGAAGATGTGTTCAAACAACTGCACTGGGATGGTTTGGGTATAAACATAAACGGGCAATATCTGAATCACTTACGATATGCTGATGATATTGTATTAATAGCAGAAAGAAGTGAAGAATTACAAAGAATGATGGAAGAACTAGATAGAGAATCGACAAAGATAGGACTGAAGATGAATTACAGTAAAACAAAAACCATGACCAATCAACAAGAAGAACTAGTAATTACAGTGGCACAAACAAGAATAGAACAAGTAAAAGAATATATATATATCTAGGACAAATCACTAGATTAAATAGAGAAAATCAGACCGAAGAAATAAAGAGAAGAATAAGGTTGGCCTGGGTATCATTCGGAAAACTGTCTTATATTCTAAAGAACAGAAAATACCCGCAATACCTAAAAACAAAAGTCTTCAATCAATGTATACTCCCTGTTTTAATATATGGCTCTCAGACATGGACGTTTACAAAAGAGAATATGGAAAAAATAGCAAAGACAGAAAGAGCCATGGAAAGACAAATGCTGAACATTAAATTATCAGACAGGAAAAGAAACGAATGGATCCGTAACAAAACAAAAGTGAAAGACGTCTCTACCCAAGTAGCAAAGCTTAAATGGAAGTTCGCCGGACACACCCTACGGCAGAAGGATGAAAGATGGACTAAGATGGTAATACATTGGAGACCATGGAACCACAAACGAAAAAGGGGAAGGCCACAGATGCGATGGTCAGATGACCTGAAGAAACACACTGGGTCAAAATGGATGCAAATTGCCCCAGATAGAGAGGCATGGAAGAAGGAAGAGGAGGCCTATATCCAAGGATGGATGTTTAGGGCTGATTAGATAGATAGATAGAAGCTAATAAGAGAATATTAATAACATCCCGTTAAGAACCACCCCCATATCTCTTCCGTTACTGAGCCACCGAGGACATGTTCTTCAAATTGTGTAACACGTTTACATCCTCTTATATGACATATCAACACCTTGTATAATTTCTATATATATATATATATATATATATATATATATATATATATATATATATATATATATATATATATATAATATCGGTTTACAACGTTCTTCGACGTCTTCCGATTTCCAATCTCCATCTCGTTCTGTCATTCCATAGATCGTCCTCGAGTTCTCTGTCCCTGATTTCTCTATCAACTCCTTCTCTCCAACTTCTTCTAGGTCTTCCTGGTCTGCGCCTTCCTCTTGGTTGCCATTCGAGGATTTGTCTTGGTATTCTATTCTCCGGCATTCTCCTTACGTGTCCGTACCAGCCGAGTTGTTTCGTCCTGATGTCGTCAACAATAGTATGTGTAACCCGCATGATTTCTCGGACTCTCTCGTTTGTTATTCTGTCGCGTCTAGATATTCCCGCTGAACGGCGCCAGAAGTCCATTTCTGTTGCTCTAAGCATTTTCTCTGTTCTGTCTTTTATGGGCCATACTTCGCATCCATATGTTGTGATGCTTTTTATTATAGTGTTATATATTCTTTTTTTATTCTCCTTAGAAATATTTTTATCCCACAGTACGCTGTTTAGTAAGGGTATGCCTTTCCTACCCTGTATATTTCGTTCCTTAATAGCTGCATCTAATTTTCCGTCTTGAGTGATCTTTACTCCCAGGTATTTGTAGTCTTCACATAATTTTATTTCTTGATTTTCCTCTACTCGGAGGCTATGTTGGTCTCCTCCGATACTCATGTATTCAGTTTTTTCCATATTCACTTCTAGGCCCCACTCTGTAAACTCTTCTAATAGTTTTCGCATCATGTAACTAAGATCTTCAGAGTCCTGTGCGATGATCACCTGGTCATCCGCAAAGCACAGCGTGTACAAAGTTGAGTCCGTTAGTGGTATGCCCATATTCGTACATTTTTTCTTCCATTTGTTGAGTGCTACTTCGAGGTATATTTTGAATAGTGTTGGTGAGATACAGCATCCTTGCCTTAGTCCTTTAGTTACTGTGAATCCAGGTGTTATGAGATTTCCCGTTTTAATTCTTGTTGTTTGTTGGTAGTACAACGTTTTTACGGCTTCAACCAATTCTATATTTACATTTGTTTTCTCCAGTGTCTGCCATAATTTAACCAGCGGGACACTATCATACGCTTTTCTAAGGTCTACAAACATCAGATGGACTTCTTGGCCACGAGCAACTTTCTTCTCAATTATCTGAGTAATGGAGAAAACATGATCTATTGTAGATCGACCTGCGCGAAAATAAGCCTGTTCTTCGGCTTCCATATTTTGGTATTCTTCTTCTACTCGATTTTTAATAAGTTTTCCATATATTCTGCTGATACTACTAGTGACTGCAATTCCTCTATAGTTTTCAGGTTTTGATTTATCTCCCTTTTTGTGGATAGTGCTCAGATGTGACTCTTTCCATTCTTTAGGTATTTCATGGTTATTCAAGCATTGCTGGAAAAGTTGTCTTAGCCGCTTAATTAAAACTTTAGGTCCATATTTGATGAGTTCCGGAGCTATATTTCCTGGGCCCGGTGATTTGCCATTCTTCAACTGTTTACATATGGTTTCGACTTCTCTCTCATTTACTCTGATTGGTGATCCTATCAACCTGGCGCTTTGTATATCGTTGGATTGTATCTGTTTGAAGGGCTCTCTTGTCTCTGTTAGTAAATCTTCAAAGTATCTTTCCCAAGTTTGTGGTGATATGGACTGAATAATGTCTTTTTTTTCTGTCGTTTCTTAAATTTTTTAATAGTTTCCAACTTTCTGAACTTTGGCTTCCACCTATGTATGTATTTAGCATGGTACACTTTTTTGTCCAGAGTTCGTTTTTCTTTTGAATTATTTTTCTCCTGACCCTCGCTTGCATTCTTTTATAATGTATTCTGTCTTCCACGTTTTTTGTGTTCAGATATTTTTGATACGATTCTCTTTTCTTTGTTATTTCCTGCGAAATATCTTGATCCCACCAATACGGTTTTCGATGTACGGTTTTTGCATATCGCCCTAGTGCTTCTAAGGCAGCGGCGTGTATACATTCTTTGATGTTTTCGTATGACTGATTCACATTTCTGGTATTATCTTCCGTTTCAATTAGTTTTTCTTCCAGTCTACGTTTATATAGGTTTTTAACACTTTCTTGGTGTAAACTATTCAAATTGTATCGTACTTCTTGGAGCTGTTCATTTGAATTATTACCTTGCTGCGTTTCTTTTTCCTTTTTTTGGGTGGAAATGAAATATCTGAACGTAGGAGATAGTGGTCACTGCCGCAAATTGGTCCTCTACATGCTCTCACATCTGTTGTTTTCAGTCGACTTTTTTGTTTAAGAATGACATAGTCTATAATTGATTTTAAGTTGCGTGTTTCCTGAGTCCACGTATATTTATGAATATTTCTATGCTGGAAATATCCATTCATTATTCTAAGTCATAATTTCTATTTTCCATTATTCCAACAGGGCGAATTTCGTCGTAACATTTATTTTTGTCGCGGCAACCAACGTGTTAATAGTGTTATACAAATAGCGCCCATTCGTGGGACTGTTATAAATGTTCATTAGGATTTTTCTTTTCCAAACACGTTTGCCTTTATTATCGCCCACGTTTCGCTACGGGTCGTATGATTATTTTATATAGGTGTACCTTTGTTTCTACGAACGTACGAACAAGGAATTTTGTAGATACAAGAAATGTTCGTGGAAACAAAGATGTATATGAAATAATCATACGAATCAAATAACCATAATCATCGAATTACGAATAGAATAGAATAGAATAGACTAGAATAGAATAGAATAGAATAGAATAGAAGTATGCTTTATTGTCACTGAAAATACAAATTTTATGGACAAAGCTTAATTAAAGTCAGAAAAAATAAATAAATAATATCTAACAATAACAATAACAAATACAATTTTCTGAAATTTGATAAATCGTCAATATAAAAAAAATATACATAAATACAAAATATAAGTTGTTAATAAAGTAAAGACAAAAAAAAACAAAATCGATATATTTGCAACAATTTATAGAAATTGCAAAGTGAATATACAACAAAGTAAACTATTTATAGACATAGGAACTAATAAGTTTAAGCTGCTGCATGTGACACCCAAATATAGATAAGTTTGGTTACTTGTACATTACTGTAATTTCTTAGTTAGTCATTAAGAAACTCTTCTACTGAATAATATGGTCTTTTAGATAGATGAGCTTTTGTCATTTTACGGAACTTGGGGAAAGATGATGCAGATTTGAGTTGTAAAGGAAGATGGTTGTATAGTTTTTTTGCGGAATATAATATAGATTTCTTTACTAACTCAGAGGACGGGATCGGTAAATAAACATCAAAATTTGAATTTCTGGTGGAGTAGTCATGACGAGGCCTTGCTGGAAAGACATGCATGTGTTTACGAATTAAGCAAACAGTTTCTAAAATATATAAAGATGTAAGGGTTAAAATGCCGTGATCTTTGAAGTAACTTCTGCAATGTGTTGTTCTTCTGAGGCCAAACAGATACCTTATTGCTCTTTTTTGTAATTTAAAAATAACATCTAACTGGGCAGCTGTACTAGAACCCCAAAAAGGAAGACCATATCGAAGATGAGACTCGAACAAAGAAAAATATGTTAGTTTAGAAGATGCTAAATTGAGTTGTTTCGAAACAGATCTTATAGCATAGCAGGCTGAGGCGAGTTTCTTACTTAACACATCGATATGAAGGGACCATTTGAGGTTGCTGTCTAAAAAAATACCAAGAAATTTTACAGAATCAACGGTAGAGATCTGGCTGTTATTAAAAAGCAGGGGTTGAAGAGCACTTTTATAGGATAATGCTACTGTCTTATCCACGTTAAAAGAGAGTAAATTAGAGTCAGACCAGGTTTTTATCGTAAGCAAATCAGAAGTTATAGTTGCATGAAGAGATGCAATAGTTGAGTTGCTCCAAGTGATACTGGTATCATCAGCAAAAAGAAAAATTTTTCCATCGATTTTTAAGTTAGTGATGTCATTTATAAAGATAAGGAACAGTAGAGGACCCAATACTGAACCTTGTGGTACTCCACATACAATGTTTTTGAGACTAGAGTCAGTATCATTTGCTCTAACTATTTGTTTCCTATTATTCAAGTAAGATTGGAACCAATTCAAAGAAATACCTCGAATCCCATAGAAATTTAGTTTTTTAATCAAAATGTCGTGATTTACACAATCAAAAGCTTTGGCATAGTCACAGAAAACAGTGGCAGTATAAAGATTATTGTTTAGTGCTTGGTAAACCTCATGAAACACAGAAAACAAGGCATCAGTGGTACATTTATTAGTTAAAAAGCCGAACTGATTTTGGGATAAGATGTTGTTATCAATGAGAAAGGACATGAGACGGGTTTTTATGAGTCTCTCAATAATTTTAGAAAGTACCGGTAGTAAGGCAATAGGTCTATAGTTGCAAGCATTAGATTTTTCACCACCCTTATGAAGGGGAATAATAATGGCTATCTTTAGGCACTCTGGGAATTTGCCTCTTTCAAAGGAATCATTAATTAGTGAGACGAGGTTTTCCAACACATTTTCTGTGAGATTTGAGAAGATTTTTATGGGTAGTCCATCAGTACTACAGGATGATTTGCTTTTGATACTATTGATAGTTTGGATCAGTTCAGTTATATCGATTGGTCTTAAAAAGAATGAATTCGAGAACACTCCTGAATTGGGGAGATAGGAAATGGGATCTTTTTGTGGCAAAATAGTAGAAGTTATATTTTTACTCACATTAACGAAATATTCGTTTAGATTTTCCGGGTCTGGAAGGGCAAATGTTTGAACTGCGTGAGTTCTATTTCGAAGATCGTTTATTATGGACCAAGTTTCTTTTGCAACACTTTTAGAGCTTTCCATACGATTTTGATAGTAGGCTTTTTTAGCTGATTTGATGAGTTTTAGATAGGTTACGAACAAGGAAATAAGACGAAGAACAGTAGTGACAGATGCCACAGAAAGAATTATGACTCTAAAATGTAACTGGGCTGGACACATAGCCAGAATGTCGGATAATAGATGGACACAGCGAATGATATACTGGAGACCAAGACAAGAAGCATATCGAAGTAGAGGTCTTCCGCCAACAAGATGGTCTGATGAATAAAACGGATCGACAAAAATTGGATGCAAACAGCACAAAACAGAAATACTGAGGATCTGAGGATCCTGGTTGAATGATGATGATGATGATGATGATCTTTGTTTCTAGTTTATTTATCATAAAGGCATATCGCTGTCCCGATGGAATAATGACGCAACTACAAAAGTGTAACTTTTCAGGAGAGCCAAAAATATAAAATTATTTTGCTTAATACCTCATGCAATAAAGCATAATGAAGATACTGGATTGGTATTGCAGTTATACCTGGCCACCGTGATATACTTTAACTGTGCTACACATTCGAAATGAATTCTTAATTTTTCATTCCTAAATTTGATCCCTAATTGCAATTACGTCATTGTTGCCACAGTTATTTGGTGGCAACAATGACGTAATTGCAATTGGGGATCAAAAGGGATGAAAATTTAAGAATTTAGAATTTAGTTTTAGAAAGAAAAATTTAGAATTTATTTTTAAAGATAATAATCTTTAAAACTAAATTCTAAATTTTCATATAATATTTTAAATAATTTCCACAGACATACTCATTTTGTAAAGTCTTTGGTTATCTAGCTAGTTCTGAAAGGTGGCGTGGAAATAAGGACAAAAAGTCATTGAAAAAGTTTATTAAACAAATTGAAAATTGTAATAAAAGCAAACAAACATTTTTAATAAAAAGGAACTTAAAAATAAAATTGAAATTACAAAAAAAAGTAGCAACGAAAAATTGAATCGTAAAAGGCTTTACAAAATCCAGGAATTATGTTTTGAAAGAAATTGTTTCAAATCTTTTAGTTTGTTATCACCTAAAGGAATTTTTGAAGAGTAAGCCCTACGCAGCTGGCATTTCGGTGAAAACTATTCGAACGAACACCGACTCCTTCTTTTTTTGGCAAACATGATCTTTCGTCCACGTTGGTTGTTTATAACTTTCTTTTTACAGGAAGTCATCTTTCCCTTTTAAGATTTAAAGTAACAATACTTCAGTTACCATTAAGTTAACATCCAGTCAGAAATCCATTTCTTTAACCGTTAAAGGAGCTCCAGTTTTTTTAGCATTCCTAATAATTAATTTCTTCTTGACTAAGAGAACATTACCAAGTGTTGGTGTTTGGGATCTTGGTGTATATTTATGTCTGCTTTTTCTTTTTCTGATGATGATGATACCTCAGTAGTGGAAGGATGATAGTCGTCACTGGAAAATTTATCATGCATTTAAATCTAATAATATCATAAAAATAGTACTTACATACATAAAATGCACTTACGTCAATGTTGCCTCACAATATGGAGAAATCCAGATGAAAAATGCCACAGAATACAGTTACGTCAAGGTTTCAATAACACAAAATACAATTGCGTCAATGTAGCACCCCAGGTACAAGCACACACTCGACCTATCGAAGCACAACTGTACATTATGTCCAATTATGTCATAGTTTCTCCGAGGTCGGCTGATTTTTCAAATATGACGCATCTGCTCACTGGTGGCTAAAAGCTGAACAACACGTCTGACAGTGATCTGACGAATGGGGTAACCAAGTTTGAAGCCAATGACAACATAAACTCATTTTCTATAAATTTGCAGTTACGTCAATGTTCCACCGGGACAGCGATATTATGTTGCCGGCTATCATGTTTATTTTTTGTGATCCGTTATTGTCTTCTATTATTGTTGTTCCAAGACACTTAAATTCTCTGACGCGCTTAAATTAAAGTCATCGATGGTGATACTCTGTCCGATTCTATCTCTGTTTTAGTTATTGCAGCTCACATACCTACTAGTATGTTTCTCATACTAGTATGGTTTCTCATACCACACTTTATATTTAGTTCTGTTTTCATTGATTAGGAACCCCGTTTTATCTGCTTCCTTCTCAAGCCTAACGAAAGTCTCCTTCATCTTTAACCTAGTTTTTCCATTAGATCGATATCGTCTGCAACTTATGGTTGCAGACGTTTATCCATACCTACTTTTCTGCCCATGAAAACTGTCGAAGAGTCATTGTCTTGGTGTTGGCTAAAGAATTGTAATTTCAAGTGGGACATGATGGACGGCTCATTGAATGTGTCCACCAGTTTCTGTCTGAACCCTGGGTAGAGAGTCCTGCTGTTGATTTCTCTTTTGGAACATCTGGTTGCTTTCTCTTAAATTCTGCTTTCCTCTTTTCTTTCTTCTCGTGCTAAGGATGGATCCTTTCGTCTAGCATGTGTTCTTCGGCTAGATTTAGGAAAAGGACTGGGTCTTCATCTTCCTTTCCGGAAAAGGCTAGTGGTGGAGGCGCCATCTGGAGCTCGGATGGTAGACTGTAGTGGGGTGCTGCTCGTAAGCTGGTAAGGCATCATCGAGGAGAGAGGTGCCGTATGTGTACAGGTGCAATATGGAGACTAGTTGTATATTCCAGGGTCCTCGCCTTTCTTTGGTTAAATGGCCGTCGCTGAGAGAGCATGGTCATGGGGCAAAATGGCGTCCAACAACATCATGGGATGCTGTTGGGCGCCATGTTGCTGATATTAGATTTATCACATAGTGACAAAACAGAAACCGTACAAAAACTTACATAAAGCATACTTGTTTAAGGTTGTCATTACACAATAATATTTAGTCATAGTCGCTTTTATTTTCCGAAGAGAAATTAATGAAGGTTATTAGGAATTAAATAAAATAAAGAAAATTTTAAATAATAAATAATATTGTCGCCTGTAAACTACTTTGCTAAATGGTATATTTCTATTACGGAAATTTTATAAAATAAAATCAAATAGTACTTTCTTAAGTAAACAATTACTTGATTAACTTATTCGTGACTGATTATCTAATAGATATATAAATAAAGACAATTTTGTGAAGTGCATACAAAACTATTATTTGAATAATTCTGATCCAGTATGTTTCAAAACTACAAAAATTCAAAGACTTTCCACCATACAGTGCTGCCCAAATTTTATATACATATTGGCTACCTATTGGGGTTGATTCCTATAAAACAACGGAATATTTACTTGGTGTTTTTCATAACTTACATTCTTTTATTTTTTGTTTCCTGTCAATTTATGATAAAATTAATAGGTCATCCCCATGATATTTATACAGTATTATTTTGGATTTCTGTCATTGTATATCCAGTAAATAATTTTGTAATCGTATACCAATCCAGAAAATGTAGCAAAGAATGGAATATTCTGTTTCAGCTTTTAACTGAAATGAAAGACAGAGACACTAACAAAAGAAATTGTATACAAATAATGTTTTTAATAATTTTAATGGCTGTCCATGCTGGAATAAGTATTAAATTGAGCAAACTGACATTTATTAACGTTGTCTTTTCTGTTCAACGTTTATACACTTACTATCAAAACATTCTCACAACTCTATATCTGTCTGAGATAATTACAATTGTGGTTAGAAGAATTAAGTCTTTAAATAATGAGTTAACCTCTACTTATAGTAAATGTCAATGGATCTGTGAAAATAATGTAAGCAGAAGAAGAGTTCAGGATATGTTTAGAATTTACACACATGTAACAGATGCCTGTATATTATTGAACAAAATATTCGGACCTATGATGTTTATCTATTTCTTTACAGTTTTGGCAGATTTATTAGTTTTGAGTAATTGGATAACCATCTACATCTTAGATACTTCCAATAAAATGAAAATATCAGTCATAATTAACGCAATACCGTTCATTACAGTGTCAGTGGTAAGATTATAATAATTCATACTAGTGATTTTTCCCGTCACTATGCGACGAGGAATACAATCAATTGCCTTATACAGTCAAGCAAGCAAGCATAGTGATTTAACCCAGCCTGAGAGACTTGTTCACCTCTAGAGAATAACATTCGGGTGATACAATTTATTGGGGCGAGGAGGATTAACTCCCGTAAGCAGGAATCACTCCGCTTCAATGCTCCAGATCATCTACTTACCCCCCGATAGCACTCTGATGCGCTATAGGGGCTCTCAATCAGCAAAGTGCTTATCGTATGGGAGCCTTGGGTACACGGACTCCCATATGAAATCCTACCCCGATCAATGCAGACCAGCGTGAGGCGCTCTATTCCCGCTATCTCTAGTGACTTGTCTTCGATCTGTTTTGCTTGCTCGGGCGCCGAGTCCCCGCTCTGGGCTATGTCCAGTTCGGTGACTCGGCGCTCGAGGATGTGGGCCCCTCATGCCCGTTTTTGGGTTTTGTTACTAATATTTTTTTTTGTGGCTTTCGCCTATTGTTAATATTTTATTGATTTGTTTAGTGGCTGAAGCCGTTTTTAAGTTTTTTGTATATTTTTTTTAGGGATGTCTGAAACGTATAAAAATCAACATTAATAAATATAATGAGATGCCAAAGGTGAGCAAGTTGTCTTCTTTTGATAGAGCTACGATTATCTAGCCTTTATTATATATTTACTAATATTTGCTGTTTGGGTCTCCTGTGTTTCCATCTATGGTACACATCATACCTTGATATCTCTTGCAGGATCCGGTTTGGGTGGTCTTCTAGCTCAGCAAATTTTGTTCTGGCTTTTTCCTCCACAATATCCAGTACTCTTATTTGTTTTAGGTCTCTAAATAAGAACCGTTCGGCGACGTATCTGGGCAAGTTTGCAGCTTCTCTGAGGCAGTTGTTGTGTGCCGATTGTATCTTCTTTTTGTTACTTTGACTTGTGTGACCCCATGCAAGAGATGCGTATGTAATTATTGGCAGTATAATGCTATTTATCAGTCTTAATTTTGTTTTCATAGCTAATTTGCTGCTTCTACCTGTGAGTCCTCTTATTGTCGCTCTGGCCGCTGCTGTTTTCTGGACTGCTGCGTTGACATATGCTGTAAATGTTAGACCTTGGTCCATTGTGACTCCTAAATATTTAGCTTCGTTTTGCCATTCGATGGGTCTGTCTTGCAATGTTAGCTGTTCTTCTGGGTTATCTCTTCTCTTTTTGAAGATAACCGCTTGGGTTTTATCTGGATTTATTGATATTTTCCATTGGTTACTTCATTTTCTATTGTATCCAATGCCATCTGTAGATTTCTTACAGCTATATCTAGGTTAATGTGTTTTGCAGCAATTGCAGTGTCGTCTGCATAAAGGCTGATCAATGTTTCGGGTGTTCTTGGAACATCTGCTGTATATATGCTATACAGAAGGGGTGATAAAACTGCCCCCTGTGGTACTCCAGCTTCCGGCATTCCGTGATCTGATATAACTAGTCCTATCCGGACCCTGAACTTTCGGTCGCTTAGGTACGAGGAGATGAGTTTCGTCATGGCCCCGCTGTATCCATAATTTCTCATTTTGTATGTCAGTCCTTCATGCCACACTCTTTCGAAGGCTTTGCTTACATCCAGAAAGGCTGCTCCCGTATATTGTTGGTCATTGAATCCAGCTACTATATATTCGGTAAGTCTTAATATTTGAAGTTCGCTGGAATGTTGAGCTATGAATCCAAATTGTGCTTCTGGGATTATGCCTAGCCTGTCTGTCTCTGATTGGAGCCTGGTTTGGATGACCCGCTCCACTATCTTACTGACTGCTGGAAGTAAGCTAATCGGCCTGTAATTTTGCGGAAATATGTGGTTCTTTCCTGGCTTGGGTATCATAATTACATGGGCTTCCTTCCACCGATTTGGGAAGAGCCTGTATCTTAGTATTGCGTTTGTTATATTTGTCAAATACACAACTGCTTTCGAGGGAAGATACTTCAGAGCTCTGTTAGTGATTTCGTCTGGACCAGGTGCTTTCTTTGGTGAACTTTTTCGAATCAGTTTACTTATTTCTCTTGGTGATGTGGGATTTATTATTTCTTCTTGTTCTTCGGGCGTTTCTAGTTCTGTTTCTTCGACTTCTTCGATAAAGTCTATATCTTCGTCTTGGTGATAATTCAGTCTGCACTCTCTTTCAAGTGTCCTTCTCATCACCTCGGCTTCTACAGTCACTGCACTCCACAATTTTTTGTGACATCCTTCTATTTTATCGTAGGTATCCTCTTCCAATTTTTTCTGTTACCCTCAATTTTTTTCTGATTCCCTTAATTTTTCTTGCACCTTCCAATTTATCTTATACCCTCCATTTTTTCTGACTCTTTCGGGAAAATGTTGAGAGTGAATTTTTATAAAAATGGCAGTATGAAGTACGCGCACACCGACAGCATGAAGTTAGTTGCTAATTTTTTTTAGTTTAAGATGAATAAGAGTTTAATTAAATAACTATTTTTTAAATTTTTGGTAATGTTTTAATACAATTTTTTGGAAAGTAGTAAGACAATATCCTTCTGCCTATACTCCTTCTACACCAAGGAAATAAGGCAAAAATATACCATGTTCGGGACACTTGAGCAGCCAGGTTGTAAATGGGTTTTTGACTATATACCTAATACATTATAAATACAAAAATTCCCGTCACAGTTTGGACGAGAAATTTAGTTATTAATAAATAAGTGTCAAAAATTAGAGTTTTTTCGTTTAAATCGCTACAGGTAAAAATAGGGTAATTAAATGTATTATTTATAATATTTTTATTTTAGTAGAAAAGCCAAGGTTTAAAATAGCATTTTTTGAATTTTGGTCCGATTATTTGTTGCTTCGGATATTGCAAAATAAAACTAAAATTTCGAAAATAAAAAAATTGCTATAACTTTTGCGAAAATGAATTTAGGACTTTCATATTGCATGAAAAGTTGAGTCAAACATTCCATACAATTCACAAAAAAATTTGAGACGATGATGCGTCAATTAGTTTAAATTTTATTCAATTTGTTTATCAAAAAGAGCTTTTTTCGCATTGTTATTGTTCAGAAAATAATAATGATAAAGCAATTCTGTGAAAACAACATGAAAGAAGAATAGTCATAATTTCAACTCATTTAAAAAAATCATTAAAAAGTCATTTTTATCACTCAGAAAACATTTGACTAAAATAGGCTAAAATTTTTGGCTTATAAACAATTTGAATAACTTTGTTAATACTATATTGACTGTAGGCTAAAACTACAGTGGAATTTGAAAAACAGATATTTTTATACGAATTTTCAAAGAAAAACTTTTCACCTAGGTTAATTGCGGTCAAAGTTAGCCATTTTTTTTATTTAATTGACGGCTACTTTGTTTATAACAATTACGCAACCTAACTAGAGCCATTTTGAAGTTGAAGATATATAGGGTATGTGTAAAAGTTTGAGTAAACTTTGAACCTCAACAGAGTGGTTAATAAAGCTTTAAAGATGGCGTCCGAACGGAATTAATTCGTGGTTGGTGGAGGGGAATTACTAATATACGTGCTCTCCAAAAATGAAACTGATTCGGCAAACATATGCTGCGATTAATATCGCTGGAACTTGTTGATGGATTTTGATCATAATTTTTTTAATTTGTATGTACTCGTAGTCTTATAGAGTACGTTATGTACACACAACCCCACCTAACATTACAAAATGTTAGGGCGAACTCCCCTTATCACTCAGGGATATAAAAAATAGATTACGACCGATTCTAAGACCTACCGAATATACATATATAATTTCATAAAAATCGGTCAAGCGGTCACGGATGAGTATGGAAACTAACACTGTGACAGGAGAATTTTATAGATGTAAATATATAGATGGTTATTAACAAATAGGGGTTGGTGATAGAAGAGTGAAAATCAAGGGTTGAAGGTATTTTTTAATTTTACATCATATAAAATTAAGGTAGATTATTTTGTCCAAAAACAAAAAAAAAAGAATGTGTGTGTACTTTGTACGCACGTAAGAAGTTATACTTCTATTATATGATTTAAACGAAATTAATATACTTTTTATTTTTATTTTATTTAAATATTAAACTAATTTATACTTACAAAACAGTGCCAAAAATTAAAAAAATAAAAGAATAAAACACACACAAACACATTAAAAATGCCACAAATGATTTCTGAACATTAATTGTCGGAAATTTTTTTAACTAAATACGTATTTTCTGAAAATAAAATTATATAATAAATACACTTACAATCATAAAATGTATTTGGGATTGTATGTGTTTTTATTGGGATTCCAACCAGCTATCAGCGCGGTTGGTATATTAGGGTTTATTCGCCTTAAACGCTTCGCCACGGAGGCAATGTGTCATTATGTGAGAAGATGGACTAACTAAACGGATTAAGCTTTTGACATTTTTGAATTAAATTAAATTATTTTGATTTTGAATTGAAATGATTTAGAATTGAAAAAATACAACAAAACATAGAGTAAGAAAACAATATATTAGGTGAACATTGATAGAAATTTTGATGGTAATCAAATTATGTAAATAAAAGTATTACATACTATGTATTTTGGTAGGTTCAAATAGGTAGGTGCCTATGATAGATTTACAATTATTACGTACCTGTTGCTTTTAAAAACTATTTAAATGTCACTATAATTATAAACTTTTTTATTTCTGTCCTTACAACAATAAAAATAATATATTATACATTTGTTTACCTTCATATTGAACAATTATTTATTATTGACAGATCATTTCAACACCCAATCAGAGCTGGTATAACGACTAATACCATACTGTCGGTGTGCGCATGCGCTGATCAATATAAATTCACCCTCAATCTCAATCGCGCCTAAAGAAGTATAACTTCAAAAAATGTCAGGGGGCAACCCCCTGACTTATAAGTATAAAAAATAGATTAAAACCTCTTTAACGTCCGACAGGATAAACGTGTAAAATTTTATAAAAATCGACCAAGCCGTTTCGGAGTAGTGTGGTAACTAACACTGTCACAGGAGAATTTGATGTATTATGGAAGTAACTGCTAATTAAATAATAAAAGTGGCTAACTTTGAACCTAATTAACCTTGGCAAAAAGTTCTTTTCTGAAAATTCGTATAAAAATACCAGCTTTTGAAATCCTAAAGTAGATTTACTCTATAGTCAATATTAACAAAGTTATTCAAATTGTTTAGAAGCCAAAAATGACTCTATTTTACTAATCTTTTTTCGGAATGATAAAAACGACTTTTTAATGATTTTTTTCAACACATTAAAAATATAACTATTATTCTTGCATGTGGTTTTCACAGAAATGCTATGTCGTTATTATTTTCTCAACAATAACATTGCGAAAAAAAGCTCTTTGCGATAAACAAATTGAATAAAATTTAAACTAATTGACGAATCGTCTTAAAATTTTTTGGGCATTGTATGGAATGTTTGACTCAACTTTTCGTGCAATATGAAAGTCTTAAGGCCATTTTCGCAAAAGTTGTAGCACATTTTTATTTTTGAAATTTTAGTCTTATTTTGCACTTTTCGAAACAAAAAAGGATCGGACCAAAATTCAAAAAGTGCCATTTTAAACCTTGGCCCATTTACAAAAAGAAGAATATTATAAATAAGATGTTTAGTTACCCTATTTTTACCTGTAGCGATATAAACGAAAAAACTGCCATTTTGACCCTTATTTGTTAATAACTAAGTTTCTCGTCCGAACTGTGTCGGGAATTTTTGTATTTATAATGTATTAGGTATATAGTACCCAAAAAATCCATTTGCAACCTGGCTGCTCAAGTGTCCCGACAAAAACCCTATTTCTCTGGACTATTCCTCCTCTTGTCTTATTTATAGCTTATTTACTATGTAACGAGAATATCAAAGATACCAAAACAGAAAATTATTTGATTGGCCAGAAAATTGGTCCCAATAAAGTTTTGTTTATCTAAAGTTATCTAAGTACGGTAAAGTACAGTGAATTTATCTATAAAAGCCAAATTCCGTCTTACTACAGTGCAATGACAAAAACATTATTTTCTAACAAGGTTAAAACATGTTATTTAAACTCACATTTACCGCCAAATATGTTTGATATACTTATTAGAGAAAAATGGTCAAATTTTCAGTACATATTTACCGATGGGTCAAAAGACGCAAATGGAACGGGCTGTGCAGTATTCCACGAAAATAAAAATTACCATCATCAATATAGCCTACCTATTGAATGCTCAATATACACAGCAGAAATGATAGCAGTAATGTTTGCTGTTCAGTATGTACTACTGAATCCAACTAGCAATTATGTTATATTTACTGACAGTAAAAGCGTGGTGGACAGATTAAGTAACATTCAAACAGTCAAACACACAAACCACATTGAATTGAATATATTAAAACTCTGTTTGAAATTACACAATTAGGAGTAAATGTAACAATTGCTTGGATTAAGGGTCATTCCGGAATAAAAGGCAATGAAATAGTTGACAATTTTGCTAAATCAGCTTATGTATCGGAGAAAAAATAAACAAAAATTTAATTCCAGCTTCAGATATTGATACTTTTAGCAGACAAAAACTTAAAAATAATTGGCAATTGCATTACAGAGAATGTAATACTGGCTCAAATTTTGCTCATTGTAACCCTAGGATATTCTCAAAAAGATGGTTTTACACAGAATATAACAGACATTTTATAAAGACCATTAATCGGCTGAGAGCCAATCATGCTCTTACGCCATATTACATGCATAGAATCGGCTTGTCAGATACTCCCAATTGTACTTGTGGCAAAATCGGAGATCTAACACATGTCATATTAGAATGTCATTTAAACATAAATAACATAAACGACCTTTATAAGGAATTAAAAGATTTAAAATGTTTTTTCCCAATAAACCTTAATACTTTAATATTTACAAATGATATGGAAATTCTTCATCTCATTTATAAACATGTTAAATTATGTAAATACAAGTTGTAAACGTAATATAATAGGCATAATTTGTTAATGTGGTTTGAAAAAATTTAAAAAAATAATATATAAAAAAAACACATAATAAAATAATAACAAAAAAATAATAAAGAAAAAAAAAAGAAAAAAAAAATAGAAACAAAAATAAAAAAAGTGTTTCGCACAAATTAAAATATGTATTAAAAAAACAGTAAAAAAAATAAAAATAAAAATAAAAAAAAGCTACACAATGTACCAATGTATCTATAAAAATAATATTGTAGAATGTACTTATGTTTATAAGAAATTTATGACTATGAATCTGCAATCAATCACAAACAAGTCTGGCTAACTGGCTCTGCCAAAGCCATTTTTCCAAAAAAAAAGTTTTGTTTTTAATATTATTTTAATTTTATTAAAATCAAAACTTTCGCTTGTTTTTAGCAGATGTCACCACGGCACCCGTACCATCGTGTTATTTCGTTGTGAATCGATACTAGCAGCCCACGGTCTAACAGCCCGAATTTTAGTTTGTTCAGAGCTAATCATATTATATGTAGTCTCTGATGCATAGGCGTAACCAGGATGATCCTAAGGGGGGGTTACAACTAGCTGAAAGGGGGGGTTATAACTACTGGAAGGTCTCTGAGGGCTATGGTCTTAAGCGTATAGAGCTCAAAGTACATCCCAATGGGGGGGGTTACAACCCCCAAAACCCCCCCCTGGTTACGCCTATGCTCTGATGATAACTTAGTAAGGTTAGAAACCAGTTATTGTGCTTTAGATGCACTCTGAACAACAGTAGCGTAGCTGAATATTGGGGGCCCCCCGCGACAATTGTTGTGGGCCCCCGTATTATAAACATAACGAAAACTAATAACAGTATAATTACTAAAATATGTGTAAATGAAAGAGACTAAGTAAAAGCATAAATAGGTAACAAAAAAGAAATAAGTATCAATAAATATGTATATTTATTTTTCTTGATACAGAAATATTTTTGCATTATAACATGGTTTTAAATTTAGCAAGTCGTCGTGAATTTGCATGTGCGAAATTGTCAATTAATGAATAATGAACGATGTCTAAAGTTCGAGAGGTATCTTGTTCTATACTTCAAATACCTAGATTCGATAGCCTAGATTGTGACAGAGTTTCCCAAATATGTTTTAATAATTTTGAGCTTGGAAAACGAGCGTTCATTACTCGGTATATTTTTAGTGCAATAAAAACATTTGGAATTTTGGGAAACATTGGGTTTGTTATTATAGGTACATTTTAATTTTCATTCCGTCTGCATAACGTATTACTACTAGAGCCCCGTAAATGACCGTTTTGGAGTGTAATTTTCAGTAGTAATTGCACAAGAGCTCTGAAATTATTGAATTTTTCCCGAGTGTCACTTTGACAGTTTTAATTTCACGAGCCGAAGGCGAGTGAAATTATGTCAAAATGTCACGAGAGCAAACATTCTATATTAATTTCAGAGGTCGAGTGCAATTTGTTGCGATTATTTCATGAATAAAACTGTTCAAAACCATTTTATTGTAATTTATTTATGTAAGTACCATTAAACACACAGTTTTTATAAATATTTGACGATTGAAAGTCATCACTTTTATAATTTTTAAAACATTAATTGTCATTAATGTCACTGAATGTATTTTTTCGTAGCAACGAAGGGCATCTGACGTAATATACTTAACGACGGGAGATTATCAAAAATTATCGATTTAATTCAGATTTCTGTAGCTTTCTATTGGTCACAATCTCCTATGAATGAAATAATCAGGGTCAACTCCAAATTGGATAAAAATTTGGATTTAGGTTCTACTTACTTAAAAGTTGAATTTGTGCCGTTGGTTGCTTTTACTTGGGGGTGATATTCACCCACTGGAAGGGGTAAATATCACTCCCCAAAACGCGAGTTTAAAGTAAGTCCGAAAATGGATAAATTGGCTAATTCTAAGCAAATTTAGTTCTATATAGTTTTTTACGTAAGTCAATCCTTTTTGAGTTATTTGCAATTAAAAATGTTGATTTTTCGAAAAAAAAAACAACGTTTTCAAACTGTTTTTCGCAAATAACTGAAAAAGTAAATATTTTACCGAAAAAAATGTTCCTAGCAAAAATGTAGCTTATAAAAAAACGAAAAAATCGTGTAATAATGAAGTCTATAAACCCAGTAAAAGCAAAGTTGTAGCTCATGAAAAATGCGTTCTCAATCGTCAAATTCCAAATCGAATATTCCAAAGTGAAATATCCAAAAAATTAAGCAATTTTCGGGAAAAACTTATTAAAATTTTTTAAAGTACCTTTTAAAGATAGCTCTATCTTTATTTTTTATAATAGTTTCTAGCACCAAAACTAAACGAGTTACGCTCAAAATAAATTTGGCATTTTTTTAGTCAAAAAACCGTGGAAATCTCCCTCTATTTAGAACCCTAAATAAAATTAATCGAAAAATGTGAAAAAACGTGGTAAGAAACTTACCAGATAATTTGTATTGTACACTTAATTTATGATAAATATAACTAGGTCGGTACGGTCGGTGTCTATTTGGTTCTGGATTTGTTTACTCAGTGAAATTCACAGACAAAGACAAAATACCTATTAAAAACTTCCGTCAGGAGTTCACAACAGAGGTGAAACGCGAAACAGGAGGCTTATTAGAAAAATATGTTTTGGTCCCAAATTTAAGAAAATAGAAGTATTAAGCTTGAAGCCTTTATGGGGCCCCTCCTAACGTTGGGCCCCGCCTTGCGGGTCCTGCGGGCCTGTCAGCTACGCCACTGCTGAACAAACTGAAATATAAGACGGTTCTTGTTGGGTTTTACAAGGAAATGATTATTTATTTGATTTAATAAAAGCGAAAAGTCTCAGATACAAAATTCAACATTATAATAAAAATTAAAATGGTAAATAATTATTTAAATCTGAAAACTTTTCCTGTTGGAACTTCTTTCTGGTACATCCTTAATCTGTGACTTTTACAATTTATAAGGCAACAGACGACGAATAAAGAAACGAAAAGTACTCTACATTATATAGTCACATTACGCTTTCATTCGTCTAGGAAAAAACGGTCCGAAATATAATAAGGCAGTTTGGTTTCGTTTTGCTACAGAGACATGCATACAGCTTCACCGATGTTGTCGTAACCCTAATAACACCAAACATTTCATATATGTTCCTAGAATGTACACACAGGACATTGAAAACATTCCTGGAATGTCCTCAAAAGCACAAGAACGTCCCCTAAATGTCCCAGGAAAGTCCTGTGTCAGCATTTTAAACATTCCTTGAATGTCTTGTTGGAGCATTCCATGAATGTCTACGAATGTTCTTTGGATATTTACAGTATATTTTTTAAACATTCCCTGGATATTGTCGCTGATGTGACATAATACCTCCGATTTATTTTTTCATGAGTTTTGTAAGAGGGACTAAAAACTTTTATTACAGTCACCTCCTGTTTTCGTATGATATTTTTTGACATGTTTTGTAGTAAATTCAACTATCTATTTACTACAAAACATGTCAAAATTTACATGTGAAAACAGGAGATGACCCTAAAAATGGTTTTTCGTCTCCTACAAAATTCATGAAAAAGCAGATAGGAGGTATTGTCACATCCCCGACGATATACCAGAAGTATATGTGGCCATACCAAATAATACATCCTTGATAAATATGAGCATTTCTATTGCACAAAATCTTGTCATATATTTTTTTCATAATCATCACTACGATAATGATTCATTGTATTGAATTGTACATTACAATTACAATCTGGTCATAACTGACCAATGAGCAATTTTAATTTACCCTAAATTACTACTGTTCCTTAAAATGAAAGCTTACCCCATAGCGTCTCTTATCTACTCTAACAAGATCGTGCACTATTTTAACATAAACAGGCACACAAGCACTATGCTGTGCTTTTCACTATCACCTATCACTCAAACTAGTTCAAAAAGCTTTGTCCTCTTCAATCTTCTAGTTTGCCCAGTAGTATCGAGGAGCTGGATTTAGCATCTACAATAGTTCTCAGTATTTTGTACTGAAATCTTTGTATAATTTTTATATTACTTGGTCTGGTAAGTACACCCCCATATTGGGCATCCACAAGTCCATACAGGTCTTAATATTTTTTTATAAAGTAATAAATTATTATGCATCGACAATGTGGAGTTTCTTCCAACTAGCCAATACACTTTTTACATATATCTTTCTTTTGCCTTTCATAGCCACAAGGCTACGTTTCCTTCCTGGTTTTTTTGTAGGACATTTTCAGCTGATTCTAAAAAAAAATTAAAATGAATGGTATTTTTCTATTTTTTTCAATTAAAAATCAAAAGAAATAGGTACTACTTACAGGTTATAATATGCATAAATAATTCGTTTCATAAAGAATAAAGAAAATTGAAAACAGATTTTATAATACTTACATAATTGTTTAAACAAAAGAGATCCAGCCAGAGCAAAATTAACATACAAAACAGCAAAAAAAGGCCACTAATTCCTAATTCTAATTTCCATTTTACATCCAATCATAAATTTTTAGGTTATCAGCGTTATCATGAAATGCGAAAATGTGATGACCACGCGGCACGCGACCCTACTTACATAGAGCACGCGCGGCAAATTTGAAAATGAACGAAAATTGAATAGTAAATGGCCTCACTTAAAATATAGGACATTGGTAGTATGTTCATAGAATGTCTTGTGGTAACATTCCACCAATAATTTAATCAGATGTTCACCGAAAGTTCCTTGAATGTCCAGGACATTCAAACATTAATAGAACTTTGATAGTACATTCCTGGAATGTTTTGTGTTGTTAGGGAAGACAGAAACAGTTGCTTGTAGATAGTGCATCGCCTCTGAATCGAAAGGAAACATAAACTGTCTTTTTCATTTCTATCTTTACTCAGATTTGAGTACTAGGAACTTTCTTCCGGACCGTTTTTTCCTAGACGAATGAAAGCGGAATGTGACTGCATATCATAGAGTCCTTTTCGCTTTCTTTATTCGTCGTCTGTTGTCTTATAAATTGTAAAAGTCATAGATTAAGGATGTACCAGAAAGAAGTTCCAACAAGAAAAGTTTTCAGATTTAAATAACTATTTACTATTTTAATTTTTATTATATTGATGAATTCTGTATCTGAGACTTTTGGCTTTTATTTAAGGGATGTCGCTGACTGCGTCTCAAAGTGGATTTTAAACGATCTTTAAAATCCCACATAAATAAGGCAGTTTGGGTTCGTTTTGCTTCAGAGTCATGCATGCAGCTCCACCGACAGCTCCAAACATCTGTCTGGAGATAGTGTGTCGCCTCTGAATCGAAAGGAACCATAAACTGTATTTTTTACTTCACTGATATTAATAACTCTTTTTGTTTCAGGTTTCATCGCTTACTATGATTCTATACTGCGACCAAATAGAAGCCAGTAGCAAAAACCTAATTAAGCAGTGCTACCTTCTGCAACCGGAAGTCAGTGATCCTCTAATGATGAAGCAGCTTCTAAGTTTGACAGAATTTATTAAAGAATTGAGACCGAAAATGCAAGTTTCGGGATATTTTCGTGTTAACAAACGAATCATTCCAATTATGATATCCACTTTAACTACTTATTTGATTATTGTTATACAATTTAATAAAAAGTAATTAGATTAAAATCTGTAGACTAAAAATTAAAGTTATTATCGGCTTTAGGCTATCAAGATTGTTATATCGACAACCCTTTATGGGTGTAGCTTGTTTCTGGAGTTATCTCCTTTCTGATTTTGCCTCGCTTTGTTCTTCCAGATGGTTATTTTTAAGGTTGCCAGATCTTGTTCGCACTTTTGCCTTACATCGGATTTTGAGTCTTCCTTTTGATCTTTTTTTCATTAGTATCTTGTCTTAATATGATCATTTGTGTTTCATTTTCCTGCATCTGTTCAATATGGCTCATTCAACCTAAATGTCCAATTGAAGCGTTTTTATATGTCTGCTTTAATGGGATCAAGGATAAGATTAACTATATAGATACTTTGGGTCGAAATGGGACTAGTAGAAGGAACAGACACATAAAGCTTCATGCATACGGCAGCTCATTTGTTATGCGGTGGCAGGTCGTGGAATCGTTAGGGGGGGTAAGAGGGTTTAAAGAAGACTAACTACCATATCCAAATAAGCAAAGGATACTTACACAGACTTGAGGACTTTCCTACTATTTAAAGAAATTTGGACGCCGTTTGAAAAATCCTCAAATTCACATATCGAGTACTTACTGGACATATTCCGTACTTATGGGAACCAATTTAGGGACATTCACCTTAGATTCCTCGTTAAGTCAAACTGGGCTATTATTGACCATCCTATGGCTTCTATGCCATTTCTTTTTCTCTACTCTAAAACTTATTTCGTTTGTATTAGACATCTAGTTAATAACTTTCCAAAAAAGGTTACAGAAATAAAAATAGGTACATTTTATAATGTTTATTTAAACCTTTAGACTTTACCATGGACAATAAAGATTTTACAATATTTTCTATTTCCAAAAATACACAAGGTTTATTATTTATTTATTATTTTTACATACATAATAACTTTTTAGAGCAGTGTACCAAAACAAAGTTTGACTTATGCTGTCAAGTCAAACGTCACTGCCATTTTATCTAATTTACATAAAACTTTCCGAGAGTCCATGTTGAAAACAAACTATTAAAATATTTAAAACCTTTACCAAATTAATATCCACTTGTGAATTTAATTAAAACAAATATTATTTCATACCTTTTTTAAAACAAAATCCATCGTCATACGTCACACTTGGCCAAAAATTTTCCATCCAAGATTGGGGAAGACATTCAATCCTAACCAAACAGGAAACAGGATAAGTTGATACCAAATCAAAAATCTCATCATGGAATCAAGAATTGAATACAGGAAAATTACCATAACATCATAAAAACTGGAAAAGCTTCTCAATACCATAGAATCGCACACTACTTTACCGGCATAACTACGTCACAATACTTTTTACTCAATTTTCACATAAATATATCCAACGTAATGCTGTGAAATTTAGTAGCAGTATTCCTTAATATTTACTGGACAAATTGCAAGTCCTTCACTTCGTTTACCAAAACGAAAAAAGCCATTTCCAAGCCGGAAAGTGCGATTCTCTGCGAGTCTGTTGAGTTTTACCCAAAAAGATTCCACCTTCAAACATACTTTTAGAACTGACTCCTCTTTCTTCGTCGCGTAGTCACGTCTCTAGCGCGTAAAGCCTCGGCCGAATACATTGACCAATCAGAGAACTCAACGATCTTTCAAAATTCACACCAATAATACTAAAAGATGCTTCGCACTCAAAAGAAAGGGAAAAATACTCGGGACTTTTCAAGGAATTCTTCTAGAATAAGGAATGTTTTCACAAATAAACAGGAAATTTCCTAAGTTTTACAATGTTGTGAAATAAACCGTAATACTCAGAACCAGGGACGGTTCAGAATATTTTAATGATATATAAACTCACAAAATAAATTAGAAAAATAGATATTTTTCTTGGGATAGGATATAAAATTAATGGATACTATTTACAAAACATTGTAGCGGAAATCCATCTGCTACACAATAAGGTCTGTTAGTGTTTAACAAAGTACTACTTCTGATACTGACGCAGTACCCATCATTTTTGTAATTCTTCTGTCGCAGGTACTATTGGTAGACACAGTCCATTTAGTAGTCTCTGTCAAATCAGTTCTATCTCGAGTTATAGCTGAAGATACACATGATACGAAGGTTTAAATTTGCGTGTGATATATTAGTTTCTTCGTCCTTATTTGACCCTTTTTATTAGTTTTCTATATTATAGCACCGTGTTCTTCAATATTACCTGCTGTAATAAATGCATCACCTGAATACATCAAGTTGTTTATAAACACATTTAGATTACGTTGACTATATTCATTTCTTCTCATTTTTGCTTTGCTCACTTTTGCGCTGTATTACACAAATAACAGAGAAGCAGAACATAAACAACCCGATAAAGTTCCCAGTTTTATCTGTATATCGTCTGTTAAATATTGACCCATGATAATGAATGCAATTTGTTCTCTGAATACATTCTTAATTAAGTTTAATATTTTTGTAGTGGATTTGATAATACCTACATTAGTTCTACCAGATTTTTTGTTTTACAAAATCAAATGTGTTTAATCGAAAAAGCACAGAGCATAGAAATTGATAAGTTTATAAAAATTATTTTAATTATAGAAAAATATTAAAAAGCATTATTTATTTATAAATATTAGTTATAAGAAGTTAATTAAAAATCGTTTTTTGTTAAGTAGGTAAATAAAAATTGAAAACAAGGTGTTGTAGTTTTTTTATAATAGTATTTACCCAATATTAAAGTTACGTCTAAAACAAAGTATGCAGTTATCTATTAATATGTATATAAAAAAAATTAACAATCGCAAAAGACTTATATATTTTGTAAACAATTATGAGAGATGAATGAATTGAAAAAAAAGTACTTAAATATATGAAAAGCTTTTTAATTCCTAGCTGAGCGCTTTCGGCTTACAAAGCCATCTTCAGAGCTATCCTACAATAGAATAACGAATAACTTAATATAAGTTTTTTATTTGGATGTTAATATATGTGGAAAGGGTACCAATTATTGATATAATGCGAACAGCAGCTAGATGATTGGTGGAGAGCGGGTCGTGGGTTCGAAACTAGCTTTTGAAATAATTGGTATCTGGTTTAACAGAACAAATTACCAGCAGGGCCGCTGAGAGGGATGAGCGGGCCCCGGCAAGAAGTGACGAACGGGCCCCCGGCAAAAAGTGAAGAGCGAAAAAAATTGTTCAACTTTTATAGAAATAAAACTATCAATAATTATTGTAAAAATATGTAATAAGAAACATTTCAAATATAAATTTTATTAAATTTTGATTATATTTATAATAGTGAAAATATTTATAATACAGGTGCTTTTCGAGTTTTCTGATTGGAAAAGATGTCTATAACTTTCGAAAAATCGCATGATTTTACCAAATCATTCTCAATGCACAAAGTTGATAGGCGAGTTAACCAATCCTGTTTCATTGTAGATAGCACAGCCTTTATGCGGGAAAGAAAACTAAAGGATCTTTTCGCATCTGCGACTGTCACCAGCAATGTGCAAAATGTTCTTAACGCAATAACGACGTTAGGAAATAATGAATCTAATTTGAGATGTGTAATTTTATTAAGTAAATCTATTGGAGAAATTGCAGGACAATATTCAACGAAGGCGCAGCCTGGCTCTGGGAAAAATGTCCTGGCAGAGAAATCTCAGAGAATGGTTTGGATCCAGCTCAACTGAACTCTTTCGGGCTGTAGTGTCAAAAAAGTTAGAATAGCAATGATGATTGCCAATCTTCGTCGCGGAGATAGCACGTAAAGGAGATTGGAGAAAGTTGAGATTTACCAATATTATTCTTGTATATCGCTCTCATATGAAAAATTGCATCTATCAATTCTTCACTGTTGTCTTCTTTATAAAACTCGCGCACTATATCAATTTTTTTCTTAATATTCTCGTCATAGTCATCTCGGAATGTCCACAAAATGTTAAATAGCGAATAAATTTCATTTGCCGCATTAAATATTCTGGTTAAATTGCTTATTATTTGACAATATTAAATAGTTCACAGCGAAATATTGCGTCGGGCTCAAAATTATCAGTCGCATCACTACTATGCCCAGGCAATCATCAAAAAATTTCACAGGCTTCTTGCGCTGCTTTTTTTTATTTGATCTAAATTCTGGATTTATTCCATAATTGCTGGTAACTAATTTAGATTCTTCAACAATGGAAGACCTGATCCCTTTAGATTCTGGCCCTTTATATTCTTCAATCAATTTTTGATTTTTTGTAAATCTTCCAGAAGCCCTGATATATTTTTAATCTCCATTTCCATAGTTATCTGACTGCAGTGCAGCATTTGACTTCTGTGATTTATTGCTGTTAAAATTTTACACCAAATCAACTAAAGGTCATGTTAAAAATAGCCGAGGATTAAATAAACGTATTATGGACATAAAGTGAACAGCAAAATAAAAACGGGAAAATTACGTCTTTGGTCTGGTCGACGCCGGACCCCTTACATCGCCGGGCCCCAGCACTTTCGGCAGTCCTGATTACGAGATAAGATAAAATAGGATAGACAGATAGATGGATAAATAAGATAAAACTACCATAGATAAGAAGGTAGAGATAGAAAAATGGCGCCACTTAACTTTTATAAATAAAACGAGAAAGTTAAGTAACCTTAGATCTAGAAGAAAGTTAAGGAACAACAAATTTTGTTCTGATATCCAAACTTGTAAAAGATATTAAAGTTACCTTATTGATTAAATGTTGTCATCACTCTATCAATACATAACAAATATGTCGATGGAAATGGCTCACAAACGTACCTAAGACTTAAACCAGTGTTGCCAATCGGCGGATAATTATCCGATTTGCGTACCTTTTTGAGAGTTGTCGTATTTTCTTTGTATCTTTAAATAAATCGGATATTTGCGGATATTTTTCAGTGTATCTACCATCGACTAAAACTTTCTCATCCATATATTCCCAACACCAACAACACATTAATTTTGTTTGGTTCCACCCAAATTTTTATAAATAGCCTATACTGGATGAATGTTAGTGACATCCGATACTTTTCATCTTTTGACAAAAGGGATATGTGCCGATTCTTATAATTAGAATTTAAATGCACAAGTGCATCCACTTAAGGCATACTAATCCAATTCAAATTTCAAAAACCGTCTGCCGTCCGATGTTATTTATTAGTTTTTAGTTTTTAGTCTTTAAACTTATGAAAGCTAATTCACGCACGATTTAGTTTTATTTTCATTTTATGTAGTGCAGTGCTTAAGTAATCGTTTCCAGATTTCTCGGACATGAGATGTAGTTAAATCTAGTTCTTTTTTGTAAAGTTCTATCAAATCTAATATTTTAAACAAAACCATTTCATCAAAGCATGTTATACTTACCTAATTATATTTATGACTTTTTTTTGAGGAATGTAATGGTACTATGCAGAAAAGAACTTTTCGGCACAGAAACGTCACTTTTCTGCACACTACTGTCAGTTATCCTGTGAGAAAATATTAAGTTTGTTAACATAAAATTGTGCGGAAAAATGCATTTGGAATAGTGGTTGTAGAAAAATCTACTTATTTGAAACTAGTAATATCTAGATATCTACTAAGTAACTCAAAAATCCTTCAAATTTTTGTCCTATAAAAATTATTTAGTCGGGCATTAACGTTGAACGCACCACGGGTATTATGGATAATAACGTTGATACTTTAATAACTTCAAGACTGTCAAATACATTTCTATTGTTTTAGTTGTAATACATATTTAGTTGTTAAAAGAGCGTAGGCGCAAAATTTCGGACCAATAATCTTTAAACGTTTTCATTTTTTTCGAATCCTGAGAAAACTAATAAATATTTTTGAAAAATTTGAACGCAGAATGAAAAATTACATTATTACCGAGGGCTGAAACTCCCTTAGAATAAACAAAATGTTTCTTTTGAATGAGATATTTGAAATTAAAAATCACACTGAATATTCTCTTTTCCTTTTACCTCTGTAACATATTAGAATAAAAATTATAGAAGTCTTCAGGGACTTTCGGCCCTCGGTAATAATGTAATCTTTCATTCTGCGTTTAAATTTTTAAATAATACTTATTAGCTTTCTCAGGACTCGAAAAAAATAATGCATTTTAAAAGCATTGACCAGAAATTTTGCGCCTATGCTATTAATGTAGCTGTAGTTTATTTTGTATTGATTTATTTATTATTTATTTTTCCAGTACCTAGTTTTAGGTAGTTATTACGTTTTAATAAAATAATATTTAAAAGTGTTTTTTACTTAAATAATTATAATAAATTAATATAACAATCCAAATAATGAAATATTTAGATTTATTTATTTATTTAGAATTTAATACTTACGATAATACAAAATACGAGTAATATAATAATAGTAAGTAAATAATATTTACATACATGAATTAGGTAATAATCAGCTATGATACGAGTTTTTCATTTATAAACGAAAATTTTTAAATTGTGAAATAGAGAATCCAGTAGATTAAAGGGCCGATTGTTCGAACGCTAATCAGAAATGGAATCAACTGATCATTATAAAATATTTAATTACTGTCAATATCAACTTTGATTGGGTTGCTGAAAACATAATTGATTACAATTATGAGATTAGTTGATTAATTAATCAATTATATTAATAATTGTTATGTTAATTGATAATTAATAATTAATTAATCAATAAATTATGTTAATTATCATAATGATAATTGATTACAATCAACTGATTGGCGTACGAACAACGGATTTTGTTATTTGATGGTTGTTAAGGGGACTAAAAGAATAACATTAGCAACATTGATTTTAATAACAGAATAATTTTTGACATAGCGTACCTTTTCGTGACAAATCGGATATTTTTCGAGCGATCATCGGATAATCTAGAGAAATGCGATTGACAACACTGACTTAAACACAGCTTGCCTGATATTTCTTTCTGGTTGAAATATAACAACTCTCTCTTCAATCCTGACCCCCCGGAGGGAGTGTAGTGGTCGACGTGATGTCGTGTATTGTCCGTCTTCAAAGATCTCTGTTTTGGTTATTTCTTTTAACTCATTCATAGGCCTTTTGCATATTCCTGTAATTTAGCATTAACATTTAGCTCTCCTAAGATTTAATTATGTGTCATACGGTCGGTCCAAGGAATTCGTCTCCAATAAAACATTTCAGTGGCATCTATCTTTCTTCTTTCGATTGTCTCAGGGTCCAAGATTCACATCCGTAGGTTAGTATTGGGAATATTGAGCAGTTGATCTTATCTTTAACGCTCTTGAAATTTGAGAGTCCTTCCATATTGTTATCATTTTTGATGTGGCAACTTTTGGTACATCACATCTAGATTTTATTTCTTCCCGTAGTGACCCTGTTTTTATGATCAATGATCCCAGATATAGGTATGAGTTCACAACCTCAAACCGGTCGATGGTGGTTATGTGTGGATGATTGTTATGTAGTCTATCAACTATCATGATGTTTATCTTTGATATGTTTAATTGCAGACCAAATGTCTGACTTTCGTTTTCGACCAGTCGTATAGGATATAAGATCAATCAGTTCTACTTGACTATTTGCAAGAACGGATGTGTCACCTGCTAAACGTAGGTTGTTTATTTTATGACCATTTATTGAGATGCTCTTTTCCCATTCTTTAAGTGCTGTTCTCATAATATGCTCCCCATATATACCTATTGAATAATTGTGGGGATAGTATACATCCTTGTCTGACACCCCGTTCTGGATGAAATTCGTTTGAAAGTGTGTCAAGCACTATATCTGATCCAGTAGTGTGTTCGTATAGGTCAGTTATAAGCGAAATAAAGTTGTTGTGTTACGCCTACTTCTTTAAGTATTCGCCATAAATCTCTCCACTTGACCCTGTCGAACGCTTTACGATAATCTATAAAGCATATTATGTACAGTGGAATACTGAATTCCCTAGATTTTTCGATTATCTGTCTTATATTCAACAGCTATTTTCGAGTACCTCTAGCTTTGGGGTAAATGGTTGAAATACAGATGACAAAAACAACAAATAAACACTTTAGTTCAGCCAATGGTTGAACTACAGAAACAATTAAATCAATAAAGAATTAATTTCAACAAATTGTTGAATACATAGAAGTAACACATTAAACCACTAACTTTAACAAATGCTTTAACACATAAAAAAATTAAGAGATAAACAATCCCCCAACATACAATTACATTAGAAATATGTGATCAGTAAAACGACAGTTGCAGTTAATCAAAAATCCAATTAAACAAAAAATCTAATATTAAGTTAAGGAGAGTTAAGGAAAACTCTACACAATTTAATTTAAATATTAAATAGTCCAGGGTAATAAGGTTTTTTCCATGACACTTGAACAGCCAGGGTACTGAAGCGTTTTTTAGACAGGTAACACCTATAAGAGCAAATTGTAACTATTTCCTGCGTAGGATCTAGCGGCCATTTTTATTTATAAACAATTAAGTGTCAAAAATGGCATTTTTCAGTTTTTCAAATCAATGGAAAACAGGGAAACTTATGTTTTTTTTTAGTACAAATATCTTCGAGATTATGGAAAAAGCTTTAAAATGACGTATTACAAAGTTTGATATACTCATTTATTGTTAATATAATTGCGAAAAAAGGTCAGAATTGCAAAAACAAATATTTTCGCAATAACTGTTGTAAAAATTAAAATTAGTGTACAGTTTTGAAATTTTTGTCAAATAAGGGTTCTTTGGTGCTTAATATGTGATAAAAATTTCAAAGCGATTCATTCAATTGTTTAAATTTTATTCAAATTTTTTATACCAGAGAGCCTTTTCTTTGCAATAACATAAGTCAGAAGAAAATGACGTTAAAACCATTCCACAGGTGTTAAATGAAAGAGCATGAGCTGTAGTTTTAACTTGGTTTAAAAAAAGTGAATAAAAAATGCTTTTATTAGTAATAAATAATTATGAAAAAGTATCGTAAATCTTTCCTTATAAACTTTTTATTTTGTTATATAAGAAATTATACATATTTATTACAATTTTTTATCAATTATGATATAGATAGATAACATTACTTGGTAGTTGTGCACTTAAAACAGGGTAAAAAAGTTAATTGTTTTGGAAAAAGTTATTCAAAAAGTTTATAAAGAAAAATTGACGATACTTTTGCATAATTATTTATTACTAATAAATGCACTTTTTATTCACTTTTTTAAACCATATTGAAAATGTAGCTCATGCTCTTTCATTTGACACCTGTGGAATGCTTCTAAGGTCATTTTTTTCTGACTTATGTTATTGCAAAAAAATGCTCTCTGGGATAAACAATTTGAATAAAATTTAAACAATTGAATGAATCGTTATAAATACGAAGCAAGTTTTCAATCCTAATAGCAAATAATTAATATTGAAAAATATCAAAAATCACTAAAAGATTTTTAAATTGAAAACTTACTGAATGAATCGCTTTGAAATTTTTATCACATATTAAGCACCAAAGAACCCTCATTTGACAAAAATTTCAAAGCTGTACACTAATTTTTACAACAGTTATTGAGAAAATATTTTTTTGCAATTCTGACCTTTTTTTGCAATTATATTAACAATAAATGAGTATATAAAACTTTGTAATACGTCATTTTAAAGCTTTTTCCATAATCTCAAAGATATTTGTAATAAAAAATTATAAATTTCACTGTTTTCCGTTGATTTGAAAAAAAGGGAAAATGCCATTTTTTGACAATTAGTTGTTTATAAATAAAAATGGCCTCCAGATTCTACGCAGGAAATAGTTATAATTTGTTCGTATAGGTATTACCTGTCGAAAAAAAGCTTCAGTACCCTGGCTGCTGAAGTGTCACGAACAGGGTATATTTTTGTCTTATTACCCTGGCCTAAAACTATAGATAAAAATTAACGATAATCAATTACTCTAAAATAGCAAAAAATTAAACAAAAACTCTTTGTAACAACCAAAAAACGGACAGCATTGTAGTTTCTCGAAAAAATCTTACTGTGTTTATCAAGATATGATGAAGAAAGATATTAAACTGAACTTACGAGTAGTCGTTTTTAATTTGGACTTAACTAGTAACTAAATAGATGATCTTTATTTGTCGAAGATCCAGCAACTCTCCAGCATTTAAGAGGTAATGTAAGGAACTTACAGTAGTTGTTGTCTGTCTACTCCTCCAAAATTCACTGACTCACTGACTATTATTATCACAATACATATAGATATCTCTAAATAGAAATAAGATTTCGCCAGTTAAATCAAAATCAAACTAGCTCGCAAGAAAGCAGTAGGTCTGCTTCACAAAACAACCCACGCAGAAGTGGTTGTTCTTCCTTCAACAAATTACCAGTTCAACACATGGCTTTTTCTCTAGGTGCCATCTCCACTTCGAAGGCTGGCAATCATCAGAGTGATTATTTACTTTTAGACCTCGGCTCTAAATACAGCAGAACCCCGATTATCCGTGTGCGGATTATTCTGGCAGTGGATTATCCGTGCTATGATTTTCTACTACTTAAATTGCATTTTTGAGGTTTTATCAAAATAGCGTTACCGTGAATCACTCAACGGAAACTCTATACGCGGAGAGGGAGACTTATAATAAAAGACTTATTTTTTTCTGTTATATTTTTATGGTAGCTACATATGTTTGGATATACGTACATCATCATTCTCTTTGCCTTATCCCTATGCGGGGTCGGCTTCCCTAATTGCATTTCTCCACACAATTCTATCTTGGGTCATATAAATGTTAATCCCCTTTACCAACATGTCCTGCCTTATCGTCTCCTCCCAGGTCTCCTTTGGTCTTCTCTCCTACTCCTTCCAGGAATCTGTACTTCAGCTATTCTTCGTATTGGGTGATTAACGTCTCGACGTTGAACATGACCAAACCATCTTAACCTATGATCTCTCATTTTGGCATCAATTGGTGCCACACCTAGACTTCCCCTAATATACTCATTTCTAATTTTATTCTTCTTTGTCACTCCACTCATCCATCTAAGCATTCTCATTTCCGCCACATGCATTCGTTGTTCCTCTTTCTTTTTCACTACCCAACATTCAGTTCCGTGTATCATAGCCGGTCTTATGGCTGTTTTATAGAATTTTCCCTTCAGCTTCATTGGAATTTTTCTGTCACACAGCACACCACTCGCTTCCTTCCACTTCATCCACCCAGCCCTAATTCTACTGCATGCATCTCCATCTATTTCCCCATTACTCTGTAATAGCGATCCCAGGTACTTAAAACTATTGCTTTTTTACAATCAGTTCACCATCCAAAGATATCATTTTATTTGTAGTAACTCCATCTTTAAATGAACATTGCAAGTACTCTGTCTTTGTCCTACTAAGTTTTAAACCTTTTCCTTCCAGAACTTGTCTCCACTGTTCCAGTTTTTATTCTAAGTCTCTTTCACTATTTCCTACTAACACGACATCATCAGCATACATTAAGCAACATGGAATGTTACCCTGTAGTTTCGCTGTTATCTGGTCCTAAACTAATGAGAATAAATACGGACTAAGCACCGAGCCTTGGTGCAATCCTACTTTCACCTGAAATTTATCAGTCTCTCCCACACCTGTTCTAACACTAGTCGTTACTCCCTCATACATATCTCTCACAATCTTTACATATTCGCCAGGGACTCCTTTCTTATTGAGTGCCCACCACAGAATCTCTCGAGGAACTCTATCATATGCTTTCTCAAGATCAATGAATACCATATGAGCGTTGGTCTCTTTATTCCTGTATTTTTCCATCAGTTGCCTTACAATGAAAATTGCATCTGTTGTTGATCTGCCCTGCATAAAGCCAAATTGATTATCGGATATTTCGGTTTCTTCACGTATCCTTCTATAGTTTTATAGCCCTGTAGTTTGTGCATTGTTATATGTCTCCCTTATCTTTGTAGATAGGTAGTAATATACTGCTTCTCCATTCGTCTGGCATTTGTCCAAGTTCCATAATTCTATTAAATAGACCTGCTAGCCAAGTTATTCCTGTCTCTCCCAATGCTCTCCATACTTCCCCAGGAATATCATCTGGTCCGACTGCTTTTCCTTTCTTTATTTTTTGAAGCGCTTGAGCCACTTCCACGTTTGTTATTCTGGTAACCATTGCTGTTACTGTCTCCGTTAACTCCACAGGCTGTCTGTAAAATTCTTCATTTAATAAACTGTCAAAATATGGATATGTCAAAGTATGGATATACGTACATAGTATGTATAAGTATGTATAAGAAATAAATGTTCGGATTATCCGTGCTTTTCAATTATCCGTGCCAACGTCCGGTTCCGAGGAACACCGGTAATCGGGGTTCTACTGTAATTCGTTGTTACTACATCCAAACCATTCTGTAAGGTTCTTCAGCCATGAGTTGTCTCCTTCCGATGGATCTTTTGCCCTGAATATTTTCTTGCATAATGACCTGGAGTATTAGATATTTATCTCATCTCATCACATGTTCCATTATATCTCTGTTTTCTTCTATCTTTCCTCTGTTTCCTGTTAATTGTTAGAAGTAATCTCTCTTTGTGCATACGTCTCATTACCCCTACGTTGGTTATTCTATGCAGTTTCGCCAATCGGCGTATAATTATCCGATTTGCGTATCTTTTTGAGAGTTGGCGTATCTTCTTCGTACCTTTAAATAAATCGGATATTTGCGTATATTTTTCAGTGTATCTACTAATCTACTACAACAGACTAGTAACAAAAATAAACTTAAAAAATCCGCTTCTCATTCATATATTCCCAACACATTAATTTTCTTTGGTTCCACCCAAATTTCTATAAATAGCCTATATATTAGATGAATGTTAGCCACACCCGATACTTTTCATGATAATTATCTAAAATAAGAAGGGACAAAAGGGACATGTGCGAATTGTGTTGTTTAGAATTTGAATGCACAAATGTTTACACTTAATGCCTCCACTACACATCGGCAGATGCGTCTGCGGATGTATGAACATTACGTCGTCAGACGCATCTGCAACACATCCGATACTTGACGGTTTTTTCAGCACAGATCAAAGGATTTCATTGCCACAGACTGAACGACCTTCAGATGTGTGGTCAGCCTGTTATGATTACGGTGACCATATCTTTTTAAAGAAAAAAAAGTACAAAAATCAAAAATGTATTAAAACCGCAAAATGTAGGTATCTTGTTATTGAACAAATATAACTTTTTGGCATTAAAAATAAATAAACTATGTAGCTAAACATAAAAAATTATATCAATTAAACTAAACATAATACATTACATTAACTTTGAAAAAGTTACAAGCCTGTAATTAAGAGTTTTTAGATGAGGGACCTGGAATAGCCTCATCTTCTTCAGGTTTTTTGCATCATTCATATTTTTCTGAACTTAAAATTAATTTAAGAAGGTCCGGCTTCGACTGAAGTAAATGAAACATTTCATACAAGTCTCATCAAAATTTGCGTACACCAGCATCGCTGCCTTGAGAGTGGATATGGACATTTGTGACTTTTCCGACGTCCAATAATGATTATTTATTACAGAAAATAAACGCTCGACAGCCGCACTAGTACCCCGGAAGACAAAAAATAAATTCGCATAATATTTTTAAGTTTTTCAGTTTGAATTGACCTACACACTTAACAACTTTAAGCCATCGATCCTGACTATTTTTTTCTTCTCTGTTCCACTCAGCCATTTTTTTACTTGTTCTCTGTCTTTCAAAATTCCCAGTTCTTCAAAGAGTTGATCTTCGTTTAACATGGTTGCCTTGATATACAATTTAAAAGCTTCGAGAGAATAACAAACATCGTTCCATGTTATTTCACTTCTTATGCGAGCTCCACACTCTCACCGAAGTCGATCGAGGTTCAACAAGTACGAGAGTGTAGACGGCCACCTTGTGTAACTTTGCCTCACTTCGTTCTACCTCCATTCTCTGTCGGTCTGGTCAAAGGGATCTTTGTCGGTATCGCACCGCTCTTTGTCAGTATCGCACTTCCTCGCGAAGTAGAATGAGTGTGTAGAGAGGGTACTTCGGACTTCGGTCAACTTTGGCGAAGTAACTTCGCCGAGAGTGTGGAGCCCGCTTTAGATCTATGCTTTTGAATAGTTTAAATTCATGAAAATTTGTACTCCAGTTTTCTAAGTAGGTTACACATTTTGTGTAAAAATGTTTCACTTGTGCAGTGAACGACCACCGCACCATACGCCTGATGTCTCACACACTTAAAATGTTTTTAAAGATCATTCATAAACGCATTTGCCAAACACTTGATATGGATATTGAAGGAACCCACTTTGGATTTATACTACTAATCCAGAGATGCTTGGATGTAAACCCGGATATGTACGTCTGTTTCATAAATTATAACAAGCCTTTCGATAAAGTCCGCCACAAAGAGCTAGACGTCCTCAAAGCAAAACAATTAAAATACAATGACCTTTGAATTATAACAAATCTATATTATAAACAGCAGGCACACATACGCATTAACGAACACACATCAGAAGAGTTCGAAATAAAAAGAGAAATGCGACAGGGGTGTGTATTGTCACTACTACTATTAAATGCATACTCTGAAGAAATTATGAAAAAAGTTCTTGAGGGAGAAACAGCAGAAATAAAGGTACCTAAGTGGAACGCCAATTAACAACATTAGATATGCGGACGACACTATCATAATAGCTGACAACCTCCAAGACCTCCAAAATCTAATGAACAAGATAGTTGAGTATGAAGAACAATATGGATTATCAGTAAACATCAAGAAAACTAAATTTATGAGGATATCAAAAACCCAAAATAATGATAAAAGCCTGACAATTAAAGGTAAAACTTTAGAACAAGTTGAAGACTACAACTATCTTGGCACAATAATTAATCACACAAACGATTACTCCAAAGAAATCAAAGTTCGAATAGAGAAGGCAAGAACCAACTTTAATAAAATAAGAGAGGTAGTTTGTGCAAGAGAACTGAAATAATTAAGACTTGAGAGTTAGGCTGGCAAGGTGTTATATTTTCTCGACTCTGCTTTACGGGATAGAAGCATGGTCAATTAACGCGTCGACTACTAAAAAGTTGGAAGCATTTGAACTGTGGGTAAAGGTACCTGAAGATAGCATGGACCGAGCCTGTAACAAACAACGAAGTCATGAGAAGAGTCAACAAAAGAATGGAAATATTGGAAACCATACATGTATACAAAAAGAAAAATATACAAAGAAATTTGTTTAAAAGTAGTAAAAGATAAAAATATTCATTTTTTAGAAAAAATAAGTACATTCGCGTGTCCTTAGAAAGGTTTTAAAGTACATTAAGACAATATTTAAAAATAAGTACTGTCCTACTTAAATAAGTACATATGGTCACTGTAGTTATGATACATCCGCGGACGTGTCTGCCGATGTGAAGAGGATACATAAGGCATACTGATCCAATTCAAATTTCAAAAACAAGGATTCTGCCATCCGATTTTATTTATGGGTTTTTTGTCTTTGATAGCTACTGCACGATTTAGTTTTATTTTTATTTTATGTACAGTGCAATGGTTAAGTAAACGTCTGTTGAAATAAGTTTTGGTTTGTGAAAATACTTTTTTATAATGGACCAATGGTAAAACTAAAAAATGAAACTAACATAAATTTGTTTCCTTATTTAAAAAAAGTAATTTGATTGCTATTCATTCTATCATTTTCAAACGCTCGTGTAGAGTGTACAAAGGGTTTTCAGTAATGTATTCAATAAAAAAAGATAAAAGAAACCAGGATGATCCCTAGGAGGAGAGTTACAACTACTGGATAGTATCTGGGAGGGATGCCCCCAAAATCGGTACTGTCTTAACACGCCTAACTTCACGAGCAACTTTGATACGAGAAGTATAAAAAAATATGCATTGAAATCCAGATCCTGTAATTTTTTGAGCATTATAAAGTGAATACAAACACATACAAAGTTTTTTTTTGTAATTTCATCTTCAATTTATCCTACACTTCTCATAGACTATTATCGATAAGGTAGATAGAGTTGTCACTATTTTGGGTCGCGCCCCTCTGAGGGGTATGGAATAGTAATGGTGTTAAGCGTAGAGAGTCCAAAGTACATCCAAATGGGGGTGGTGGCTTATAATCCCCCTTGGTTACGCCTATAAGCGTATCTTTCGTGACAAATCGGATCTTTTTCGAGCGACCATCGGATAATCTAGAGAAATGCGGTTGGCAACACTGATTCTATGACACACGGCAACTTTCTATAATTCTGAAAACTATTTGCTAGCGAACATGCCAACTTCCTAACCAATTGAAATCTATGAATTTAGAAAGAAGTTCTAAAAAGGAAGTATTCAAATTGGAGATGCTGTGGAATCTAAACACCAGCAGTGCGAAAGAATGCAAAGTTTATAGCCCTTACCCTTACTCCTCTTCTTCTCCTTCTTGTAACGACATGTCTCTGTCTCTTTTTTCAATGTGCCTCCAGCAAGTTGCGTTTCATTTCGTGGTGTTCCCACTAATCGTCTTCCTATTGGGATATGCCATAGCCACCTTTACTTTACAAACCATGAAGAGAAAAAGGCAACGTCACAATAATTGATGACGTCGGTAGTCCGACTCTCGGACTACCGCTTTCGAAACCAAAATTTTAAAGAACAAATTCTGGTAAAATTTATAGTATTTTTGAGTCGAACAGGAAAATTTATTAATTAGAAGTTTGTACAAAATAAAATTAAAAGTAATTCCTTGTAAGTAACGTTTATTATACAAAAAAAAAGAGTGTGTGTACTTGTGTACGCACGTAAGAAGTTATACTTCTTTGTCGTCATAAAAAACAGTTTTTTTATATACCTCATACAAAATCGATAATATTTGATATAAGATGGTTATATTTTAGGTTTTAGATCATGCAGAACATTCTATAACTTTTCTTTCCTAAAATTAATAACAAAAGTTATCATAATTGAAATAACAGAAAATAATGTTGATGATATATGCCGAGAAAAATTTTTAATTTCTTTTTCAATTAGAAGGATGTAATTGCATATTAGAATATAGTTCTAATTCCAATTAACTGTTCATAATAACAATGTTCAATATTGTAAAAATAAATCTACTTTTCTCTTGAGTGAAATTCATATTTTTTGACATACCCTGTGTAACACCCATAAAAATTTACTATCTGATGGTTGAATCAGAGATTCTAGATATTGCAGAACCTTTTATATAGAACAACTATTTTTCGTAAAATGAATAATAAAAAAGTTTTCCATATTATGGTTCCAACTTACAGGGACATACTCTATATTATGACAAAAATGTTTTTAAATCTGTAGGCAAGTCAAAAGTGTAAACTCAACCTTAATTTAACAAGAGTTATAGTCGGTTCGCTAAACTCAGACACAACTGGCTAGTATTTTTAGTAGATATTTTTTTGTTTTTGGCCAATTTTGCGAAAACTGGCAAAATTACTAACTAATTAGTAATTATTTTCTTGCCAATTTTACAAAATTGGCAAAATTACTTACTAAATTCACTAGCCATTTGTAGTAACACTGGTGGTACTCATTATTTTCTTTTAAAATATCATACAATATATTATTTACAAAAGTATATACAAATCCCGTATAATATCCCTACTTTATAGCATTTTCAATATCTTCCGTAAGTCCAAACGGTGAGTTTAATTTTTTTTTTCAAGGCGTCCAACTTTCTTTGAAGCGAAGCTGAATTGTTCAAATATAAAAAAACTCTCCTGCAGTGTTGTCCGTATGAGATGATATGCCAGTCTCTAATGCATCAATGTCCTCTATGTTTACTTTTTGATTTATCTGTATAGCCTACAAAAAAATTAATCCAATTTAAATTTTAGATCACAACTACACCTGATATGAATAACATTGTAACTCCACTTATAGTGTTTTTCAACTATTGCTTGAATGATATCTATAAAGGACAACTTTCATTTTGATCTAAAAGCTTTTATCCTATCTTATGTACCTAAATATAAAGTTTTTTAATAAAATAACCTCATTGTAAGTGCAAATTTTGAATCACTCGGTGGAAAAAACTTTGTAACCAATGTTACAATACTATAAATTTCTATTATTGATGAATATTTTTATAAACACATTGTAACATCTATATAATTTACGAGTGAACTAACTTCCACTGTTATATCTGATGTTCACAGTGGATTACATGTTCAATTACAACAGCGGAAACCCCTTCCTGCATCAAAGGCATTAGTTTTATTATTAGATACGTCTGCTAAGGAAAAATTTCCAAAGAAGAAAAATCTTGGAAAGGAGAGACAAAGAGATCCAAGTGTTTCTTCAAAATTAATATTTTGGAAAACGGAGGAACTCTGACCAAGAATACACTAGAAAAACTGTAAAATTAACGTAAATGAGAGAATTGGGACCTCGATGTAACGATAAATGTAACATTAAAAATGTAAATCGAAATTATATAAAAAAAGAATGACTCAATTCATTTAATAATTTTTGGGCAATAGCTGATCATTATAAACAGAGTGATTTATGTAGAGTTTGTAGAGCATACTTATGCAGATATAGTCCGTCCGCTATAACTTTTCTCATACGGTATGAATCTTTTTCAATCAAACTAAATCAAAACATAAATTGAAACGAACGTCGATGTGTATATACATTTTGTATACTGTATACTATATACTACACACATCGGCATACGTTCCACTTCCTGTTTTGACTTAATTTGATTGAAAATGAATCGTACCGCATGGGAAAAGTTGCAGCGGACGGACTATTCTCAAACAATAGAGAAAAGTTAAATGAGTTCACGTAAAACTGGTAAATATGAATATAATTTGCAGTTAGCAGAACACTGACACCAAGTTCATAAGAAACGTTTTTGGATACTTTACCAGATAATATATGGTTAACTGCGATATTCAAAAAAGTGGCATTGCAGCTCGACTTAAATCAGAACCATTAATGCTAACAACAATGTGATACATGAAAGCGAATAGCTGAGGAAAAGTTATAAAATATGGATTAAGCAAATTGTAGCTGGAGCATCACATGAGCTAATGGTTTATTGCATATAAGGAGACAGACTGCAGTTCTGCTGCAAGAAGTTGCAGCTAAATAGAACATGTTCATGCAATTTTTCTGCAATTGTTATATATAACACGTATTATAATTTTCTCAATAATCCAACCTTTTTAATCTAATATCTGATAACTCTACTTAAAAAATCACATTTAATTTATAAAAACAACATAACCTAAAATTTATGGTTAGGTCAAAGTGTCTGTCTATTTCATGTCAGCTTATGCAATTACTTGTACCCTGTAATCATTTTATTGCAGAAATCTAGTTGCAAGTTGCAACTGATTGCAGAAGTTCTTGCTGCAAGAACTTGTGCTATAAATTTCGCAATTACTTGCAATGTGTAAAGTGGCTATGTTCAAATGTAGGAACCAAATTTTATCAACTTATTTCTAAAACACTTACCAGTAATCATTGACAGTAATAACTGGATTCTCCGATTCTTTAGTTTTGAATAAGTGAGATCGTAAATCGTTCCGGGTTGATTGATGTTATCCACAGTTCTCCACACTCTACCTCTTCGAGCGAATAGGTTTTTATCAGTAATTTTGTGATTGAAAATCGCACTCACACAGTTTGGGCTTCCACAATGACATGCAACAATCATGTTAATAAGTCCAAAAATATAATATGAAAACTATTTAAAAAGGCAGTTAAACAACCACTCTATATTTATCAATCGACGACATAACGAAACCGTTCACGTCCAAACCACAGCTATGCTACATCAGCCATATTGGATAATTTTTGACATGTCATTTGAACATTTAACCAGAACAAAGTTATAATGCGCATGCGCCCGGTCGCTAGGTTTTCCCATTTAAAAATTCACTCTCTATCGCCGGTAAAGAAGTATAACTTCAAAAACCTAAATAACAAGAATACGTGTAAAATACTTTATTTTAAATAAATAATATCTTGTTTTAAATTATATACAAAATATCGCTAGAAATAACTGTAACAACAATTGCTCACATGGTTTGATGTGCAGTCTTGAGGTTTAGAGTAGATAACTTTCTTTTTTTGTTATTCCCCTTAGCATTATTTTTATTTTTATACTTTTTTGAACATTCACCACTTTGATGGCTGCTATTTCCGTTTGTTGTATAATTATTTAAAACAATATTATTACACATAATTTTTATAACAGCAGAATAAACTTTGAAGGCATTTTCCCCACATTCACACTCAAATTAAAAATTTAAGTGAGATCCTTCATGTAATAAACTTTTCATTACCAAAGATGATATACCAAAGATAACTTCAGGTGACAATTGTACTGCAAAAATAATTTTTCAAGATTGGGACTATTAATAATAAATTCAAAAGTTGAACAAAGAAGATATTAAATAAATTTTACTGAATCCGTTGCCAAGCACAAACCATCCCTTTGCAAATAATCATAGTAATCTGCTCCAGTTGTCTCTCCTTTACTGCAACCTGGTTGCAACAATATTATTACAGCGGTATTGTTAGATAATAAGGCTATAACATATTAAAAAAAATCACTTAAATCAGCCAACAGGTTTAGGAAATATAAGACATCAAAAATTACCAATTTTTAAGTGGGCGGATTTCTATATGCACGCAAGTTTATATAAAAATATATTGAACTAGAATCATCTTAATAACATACCTTTTAATGTTTTTTATAATTTGGAGCACGAAATATTGTAAAATGTTTCAGTATTTCTGTGAATACGGTGAATATTATTTAAAAAAAAAATGAGAACTGACAGACTTAACCGGTCTACCATTAAGGCCCTGATCGACAGGCGAGTAAAACCGCGGTTTTGTGGCTCGTCGGTAAAGCTCGCCAGTGTGTTCCAGTGTATCACTGCAACACCGCGGTTTTATTTACCGACATGTCTGGCTCGCGGCTCGTCAGTTTGTTTTATTTTTTACTTGGCTCGTCGTTCAAAACCGCGCGTGTATCACGCCTGGCGGGCCAAGCCGGCAGTTTTCGGCGACCGTTGAAGTGAAAAGACCAGTTTTTAATCATGGATATGCGAACGCTCACTCAGCCACTACTTTTTATTAGAATTTATATATTGCTTACGATACTGTTCTTTTTTATGGAAATGTACATCCCCAGAGTACAAAAAGAAAGCAGTTCGACTTACCGCATATGTTAAACTCTTAAATATCGTAAAAACATGAACCCAACTCAACTAGAGTCGATGTCAAGAAAAAAATTCATCATTGCGAGCTTCCTACAGGAAAGAAAGTAACAAGGTTACGACTTATTGGCTGCGGACGGTTGACACGACTGTTTTGCTCGTTAGTCGATCAGCACCAACGAGTCGCGAGTAAAACCGTTGTTCTTAAAACCGCGGTATTATGGCTCGCACGTCGATCACCCACTTTAGATGTTGTAAAGTTTCAACTTCATGGCTTGCAAAAGTGTTGCGCTTGGTAAAGGTGGCTATGGATATACCTAACCCTTACTCGCGTCGCGGATGGATTTAGTTAGGCTTTCACGAGTTAGCGACAAGTAGTTTAAAAATTTAAAACTCATACTCAGTAGCGTATCACTAGTATGTTGAAGGAACTATATTCATATAAAAAGTAAAAAGAAAAAATTAAAATTAAATGTTACGATAAGACTATTAAAAATTGTTTAAATTTATTAGCATAGAATATTTCTTAAAGACAATATTAAACTGAAAAGTGTTGCGCTATGTTGTGAAGCACTCTTTGCAAACTTTTTCTAAAAAAATTATTTCTGGCAATTTTTTTCATGTGTACTTTATTGCATGTTATTAGATATTATTTAGTTTCAATCAAATTAAAGGAAGAAAATAAAATAGATACAAAATTTTGATTGCCACATCAGTTCCATTAAAGCAATTGGCTTATTGAGTCGTTGACTAGCCATTATATTATAATTATAATCAACATGTTTAAAACTAGCGCTGTAACAAAACAGAAAAATAGGTTTATATTATTAAATGTTTTTGTGAAAATTGGTTATTGCTTTGGAGTCACACCAACCAAATGGGCGTCATTTTCAATTTTGTTATTATTTTTTAATATCATTCTGGGAATAATGAATGTGGAAAATGTATTTAGACAAATAAATTTTACAATTAATGGAAAAGCAGTGTTGCCAATTATTACTCTTATGGCGTACATAGCTTACAATTTAACCACCCTTTACGAAATGCATAAAAAAAGGGATCGTTGGAATGAACTATTGACTGATTTATTAAATATGGAAAAAAACAATAATGGCAGAACAACATTAGTAGAATTTTATATAAAATTGCTAATTTTTTCTATTAAGTCTGTTTTATTATTTTTAACTGTTTACCTATTTGTTGAAAAACATACAGATATTGTTAAACTACTTCCATATGTTCAATGGTTATTTGTTTACTATCAAATGTTGGTTACGGTATACATTTCTACTGAAGCGTCTTCTATTGTAGCTCAGAGTATAAAGTGCTTGAGTGACTGGTTAGAAGAGACTGTCAAACATAGAGCTGTTCATATCAATAAACCTGAAATAAGGATTAATAGAATATATATGAAATATTCGAATATAACCACAACAATATTAAAACTTAACGATTATTTGGGACCTATCATACTATTATTTTTTGTTGTAAATTTTATGGAAACTTTGACACTTTGTAATTCTGCAGTTCGAGCTGTATTGTTTGATTCGCATAATTCCAAAAAGTGGATATTTAACTATGTACCGTATATTATGGCCATGTCGGTGAGTATATTATCCAAATTTCTGCTCCCTAATCTATTTTGAATTAATTGGACAATTTCCACAGGATGATGGATGATTTGATGAAATCACTTCATGATGAACCTAACTTGTATTAATAATCAAGACATGTGCCAGTCCCAAACCTTATGCTCAATTTTTTATTTAACAAATTTGAAAAAAATCGAAAATTTTCGATTTTTGCGACTATATTTTGGCTTATACCTCGAGAGATATTGCTCCAACAAAAAAAATAAATGCAAAAGTTTCGTTTTTTAATTTTACATAGTATTTAACTAACTACAAATAGAAAATTTAATGTTTATTGTTTAAGAAATAGCAATAATTGAGAAAAAATGCAAAAAAAAGGAATTTTTCCTTTAAATTTTTTTGACTCCTTAAACACAACTTAAAACCTTCATATTCCGCCTAAAAAAACACTATAATACGACTGAAATGTGTGCTAAATATTGTCAGGATTAGTTTATTTATACGTTTTTGTATAATAATTTTGCAATCCAGAGTCCACAAAAACATTGCAATTTTGTAAAATTATGCCGGGCCCAAAATCATTTATTTTTCATATAAAGAGAGGCCACGTGAAAAATTAAAATCGGTCAACTAGAAGAGCTAGAAGAACTTAGAAGACCCTTACAAGAGAATTTTTTTAAAGTTATGATGTGGGCGCGCCGACCAAAAAGTGAATCGGCGAGTTCAAAATCAGAACTTGCTCCAAAAACGTCATTTTCTTGGCTTCCTGTCATTCGATTTTGATCTCTGTTTTTTAATCAATCTCTCGGGACACAAGGATTTCAAGTATGATATTTTTAAACAATTATTTTAAATGCATTAGTAGTTTTTTTTTTATTTAAATTAACGTGCATGTGACATCTATGGCCATTAGCACGAGTTACAGTTTACATGGTAATATTATAAATTACAAATTATAAATATATAGTTAACATTAGTAGTAGTTAACATAAGTAAAAAAAGATCAGTTAACAATAATTATATTTTGTATAACAGTTGATTCTTCTCGAGGAATTTGATAACCTTGTTGATTTGGTCTGTACTGTTGAGGACATCTTTGAAGTTAGGACTAATACCAAGCTGTTGGCGTTACGGGTATGTCCTATACGCAGTCTTCGTAAGATTGCCATGTTTTTCCGAGATAAACTAGGGCAGGTAAATAGGTTCACTGAGGGCTTAATTTTATGCAGCACGGAAGTAATTTTATTCCAGTGAATTTTCCAGGTGGATAGAGTGTGCTTCTTCAGTCTGGCTTTTAGATCATTACAGATTTGTACATTAAGTATGGTATCCATCGATGATGCAGCTTTTTTGGCAAGGCAATCGGCTTTTTCGTTACCACTAATGCCAACATGGGATGGTACCCATAATAAAGTGACTTTTGTATTATTTTTAGAAAAGATCGGTATCATTGGTGTTGGAGGTACATGAATTATTGGATGAAAGGCTTGCAACTTCGTCGGCGTCTACGGGATTTAATGTGATCTTAAGCTTTTTAGATAATCTTGTAATTCGATTTTTAAGCGATCTATCAGATACAGCTTGATATATTTGCGTAAGGTCTTCTAATAGAGACTTAATGTTGGTGGTAAAGTTATGAGCTTCTTTGAGAGGATCACTGCTACCAAAGGAATTTTCCAGGAAGGCAATAAGCTGTAATGCTGTCAAAGAAAATCTCTCTGGGTTAGCACTAATTAATTGTTCAATAGTTGATTGAGCAGAGGGAGTAATTTTACCAAGTTCTTTGTCATCAGTTTTTAATTTCTTTTTAGGAGCTGTATTAGGAGTTGCAAAGGCTGTGGGAGATTTATCATTTATAGGGTTTAAGTCTGGGGTGTTATCAGTAACCGTTAAAGTGGGTGATTCGAGACTTGTGTCGGTAGAATAAGTTCTTTTGATGCAAGGATTTGAAGGTAAGGACACTGACATTAGAGACTGTTCATTTGGAATTATTAAGTCGTTATTAGTTGGATTGATTTCTTCTTTTGAGGAGGAGGAAGGACGAGACATAGTAGAAGGAGTTTCAAATGGGATTAGGCTAGAAGTTGTATTTTGAAAAAGATTGGTAGATATTTCTTGAGGGTTAGAACAGGAGTCTGCAGTGTGTCCAGATTGTTTACATAAGAAACATTCAAGTTTATCCGAAGTGATAAAGATTTTATTATTGTTATTTTCATGCGATATTAAAATTGAGGTATTTAATTCAAAGTTTTCTTTATCCGGTATAATATAGATAGAGCGTCGAAAACTGAAAATGTGAGCGTATTCGTCCTCAGGTGAGCCGCATCGGATAAAAGAGATAGGAGAAGCAAGTTGTAATCGAAGTTCTTCTTTAAGTGCTTGCTCTATGAGTGAATTCGGGATCGAAGGGCTCACGTTGGACAGTAGTAGCCTCTTTGCAGGTGTAATAAGTCTGCGAATAGATACTGTTTGATTTCAAACAGTAATGGTCGGATAATTTTGCAGAAGATTATCCACTACGGATAAGGAAGAAAGATATATGCATATACGCTGGTTAGAAATTCGTGAAGCAAAGGTTATTTCTTTAGGGGTAACAATTTCGCCGATTGCCTTGATGTATTCAAATAGCACGACGTCAGGAAGAGCGTTCATAACAATGGCGAAACTTCTACTGGGACATGATATTGCTGTTGTAGGTTTTTTTGGTGTGATTTTTGTTACTGCGGCGAAGCTGGGTTGTACTGTTTGTGATGATGTTTGAGATGATGTTGATGCCATAATTTGATTGTAATATTCTGGATGCCAAAATATTAAATATGTATGGCCAGTAAGAACTGGCCTAATTTTTTGGTTGTCGATATTTGCTGTTAATTAAAAATCGCCATACCAGTATTTTTGTTGGTAAACACAGCACATTAACTAACTAGTTTTTATATGATACACTATTAGCAGAGACGATAAGCGAGGAGTACTTTACTCGTTGGCTTCTGAAATGGGAATGATTAGTAGTTTTAAAACTATAAATATGGTTGTTATGAATATATGACTATTAAAAATGTTTAAATTAATTTTCGTCGCATCTTTCTCAAGCACTCTTTACAAACTTTTTCTACGAATGTTTTCATAAAACTATTTATGACAGTCTTTTCATGTGAACTTCATTGCATGTTATTATTATTTCGTTTCAATTGTAATTTAAATCAAATTAAAGTAAAAGACAATAGATACAAAATTTTTATTGCCACATCAGTTCCATCAAAGCGATTGGCTTATTGAGTCGTCTAACCCTTATATAATTATTACTCAACATGTTTAAAACGAAGGCTGTAATAAAACAGAAAAGTAGGTTTGTATTTTTAAATGTTATTGTAAAAATTGGTTATTGCTTTGGAGTCATACCAACGAAATGGGCGTCATTTTCAATTTTGTTATTATTTTTTAATATCATTCTGGGAATAATGAGTGTGGAAAGTTTATTTAGACAAATAAATTTTACAATTAATGGAAAAGCAGTATTGCCAATTATCACTCGTTTGGCGTACTTGTTTTTTAATTTAATCACACTTTACCAAATGCAGACAAAAAGAAAGGTTTGGAACGAACTATTGACTGATTTATTAAGTATGGAAGAAAATAATTGCAGAACAACATTAGTAGAATTTTATATGAAATTGTTAATTTTTTCTATTAAGTCTGTTTTATTATTTTTAACTGTTTACCTATTTGGTAAAAACCATACAGATATTGTTGAACTACTTCCATATGTTCAATGGTTATTTATTTACTATCAAATGTTGGTTTCGGTATACATTTCGACTGAAGCATCTACTATTGTAGCGCAGAGTATAAAGTGCTTGAGTGACTGGTTAGAAGAGACGGTCAAATATAGAGCTGGTCACTTCATTAAATCTGAAATAAGAATTAATAGAATATATATGAAATATTCAAATATTACCACAACGATAATAAAACTTAACGACTATTTGGGAACTATCATAGTATTATTTTTTGTTGTAAATTTTATGGAAACTTTGACACTTTGTAATTCTGCAGTTCGAGCTGTATTGTTTGATTCGCATAATTCCAAAAAGTGGATATTTAACTATGTACCGTATATTATAGCCATGTCGGTGAGTATATTATCCAAATTTCTGCTCCCTAATCTATTTTGAATTAATTGGACAATTTCCACAGGAGTCTATTTTTTTGATGAAATCACTTCATGATGAACCTACCTTGTATTAATAATCAAGACATGTGTCAGTCCCAAACCTTATGCTCAATTTTTTATTTAACAAATCTGAAAAAATTCGAAAATTTTCGATTTTTGCGGCTATATTTTGGCTTATACCTCGAGAGATATTGCTCCAACCAAAAAAAAAAATAAATTCAAAAGTTTCGTTTTTTAATTTTACATAGTATTTAACTAGCTACAAATAGAAAATTTAATATTTATTGTTTAAGAAATAGCAATAATTGGGAAAAAATGCAATAAAAAGGAATTTAAAAAAAAAAAATTTTGACTCCTTAAACATAACTTAAAACCTTCATATTCCGCCTAAAAAACACTATAATACGACTGAACTGTGTGCTAAATATTGTCAGGATTAGTTTATTTATAACTTTTTGTATAATAATTTTGCAATCCAGAGTCCACAAAAACATTGCAATTTTGTAAAATTATGCTGGGCACAAAATCATTTATTTTTTCATATAAAGAGAGGCCACGTGAAAAATTAAAATCGGTCAACTAGAAGAGCTAGAAGAACTTAGAAGGCCCTTACAAGAGAATTTTTTTAAAGTTATGATGTGGGCGCGCCGACCAAAAAGTGAATCGGCGAGTTCAAAATCAGAACTTGCTCCAAAAATGTCATTTTCTTGGCTTCCTGTCATCCGATTTTGATCTCTGTTTTTTAATCAATCTCTCGGGATACAAGGATTTCAAGTATGATATTTTTAAACAATCATTTTAAATGCATTAGTAGTTTTAAAACTATAAATATGGTTGTTATGAATATATGACTATTAAAAATGTTTAAATTAATTTGCGTCGCATCTTTCTCAAGCACTCTTTACAAACTTTTTCTACGAATGTTTTCATAAAACTATTTATGACAATTTTTTTTGATGTGAACTTCATTGCATGTTATTATTATTTCGTTTCAATTGTAATTTAAATCAAATTAAAGTAAAAGGCAATAGATACAAAATTATTATTGCCACATAAGGTCCATCAAAGCGATTGGTTTATTGAGTCGTCTAACCATTATATAATTATTACTCAACATGTTTAAAACGAAGGCTGTAATAAAACAGAAAAATAGGTTTGTATTTTTAAATGTTATTGTAAAAATTGGTTATTGCTTTGGAGTCATACCAACGAAATGGGCGTCATTTTCAATTTTGTTATTATTTTTTAATATCATCCTGGGAATAATGAGTGTGGAAAATTTATTTAGACAAATAAATTTTACAATTAATGAAAAAGCAGTATTGCCAATTATTACTCGTTTGGCGTACTTGTTTTATAATTTGATCACCCTTTACCAAATGCAGACAAAAAGAAATCGTTGGAACGAACTATTGACTGATTTATTAAGTATGGCAGAAAATAATGGCAGAACAACATTAGTAGAATTTTACATGAAATTGTTAATTTTTTCCATTAAGTCTGTTTTATTATTTTTAACTGTTTACCTATTTGGTAAAAACAATACAGATCTTGTTGAACTACTTCCATATGTTCAACGGTTATTTATTTACTATCAAATGTTGGTTTCGGTATACATTTCGACTGAAGCATCTACTATTATAGCGCAGAGTATAAAGTGCTTGAGTGACTGGTTAGAAGAGACGGTCAAACATAGAGCTGTTCATATCATTAAATCTGAAATAAGAATTAATAGAATATATATGAAATATTCGAATATAACCACAACAATATAAAAACTTAACGATTATTTGGGACCTATCATACTATTATTTTTTGTTGTAAATTTTATGGAAACTTTGACACTTTGTAATTCTGCAGTTCGAGCCGTATTGTTTGATTCGCATAATTCCAAAAAGTGGATATTTAACTATGTACCGTATATTATAGCCATGTCGGTGAGTATATTATCCAAATTTCTGCTCCCTAATCTATTTTGAATTAATTGGACAATTTCCACAGGAGTCTATTTTTTTGATGAAATCACTTCATGACGAACCTACCTTGTATTAATAATCAAAACATGTGCCAGTCCCAAACCTTATGCTCAATTTTTTATTTAACAAATCTGAAAAAAATCGAAAATTTTCGATTTTTGCGACTATATTTCGGCTTATACTTCGAGAGATATTGCTCCAACAAAAAAAAAATAAATGCAAAAGTTTCGCTTTTTAATTTTACATAGAATTTAACTAGCTACAAATAGAAAATTTAATATTTATTGTTTAAGAAATAGCAATAATTGGGAAAAATGCAAAAAAAAGGAATTTTTCCTTTAAATTTTTTTGACTCCTTAAACATAACTTAAAACCTTCATATTCCGCCTAAAAAAAACACTATAATACGACTGAAATGTGTGCTAAATATTGTCAGGATTAGTTTATTTATAAGTTTTTGTATAATAATTTTGCAATCCAGAGTCCACAAAAACATTGCAATATTGTAAAATTATGCTGGGCCCAAAATCATTTATTTTTTCACATAAAGAGAGGCCACGTGAAAAATTAAAATCGATCAACTAGAAGAGCTAGAAGAACTTAGAAGAGCCTTAGAAGAGAATTTTTTTAAAGTTATGATGTGGGCGCGCCGACCAAAAAGTGAATCGGCGAGTTCAAAATCAGAACTTGCTCCAAAAATGTCATTTTCTTGGCTTCCTGTCATCCGATTTTGATCTCTGTTTTTTAATCAATCTCTCGGGACACAAGGATTTCAAGTATGATATTTTTAAACAATTATTTTATACGCATTAGCAGTTTTAAAACTATAAATATGGTTGTTATGAATATACGGCTATTAAAAATGTTTAAATTAATTTGCGTCGCATCTTTCTCAAGCACTCTTTACAAACTTTTTCTACAAATGTTTTCATAAAACTATTTATGACAATTTTTTTCATGTGGACTTCATTGCATGTTATTATTATTTCGTTTCAATTGTAATTTAAATCAAATTAAAGTAAAAGACAATAGATACAAAATTTTTATTGCCACATCAGTTCCATCAAAGTGATTGGCTTATTGAGTCGTCTAACCATTATATAATTATTACTCAACATGTTTAAAACGAAGGCTGTAACAAAAGAGAAAAATAGGTTTGTATTTTTAAATGTTATTGTAAAAATTGGTTATTGCTTTGGAGTCATACCAACGAAATTGGCGTCATTTTCAATTTTGTTATTATTTTTTAATATCATTCTGGGAATAATGAGTGTGGAAAGTTTATTTAGACAAGTAAATTTTACAATTAATGGAAAAGCAGTATTGCCAATTATCACTCGTTTGGCGTACTTGTTTTTTAATTTAATCACACTTTACCAAATGCAGACAAAAAGAAAGGTTTGGAACGAACTATTGACTGATTTATTAAGTATGGAAGAAAATAATTGCAGAACAACATTAGTAGAATTTTATATGAAATTGTTAATTTTTTCTATTAAGTCTGTTTTATTATTTTTAACTGTTTACCTATTTGGTAAAAACCATACAGATATTGTTGAACTACTTCCATATGTTCAATGGTTATTTATTTACTATCAAATGTTGGTTTCGGTATACATTTCGACTGAAGCATCTACTATTGTAGCGCAGAGTATAAAGTGCTTGAGTGACTGGTTAGAAGAGACGGTCAAATATAGAGTTGGTCATTTCATTAAATCTGAAATAAGAATTAATAGAATATATATGAAATATTCAAATATTACCACAACGATAATAAAACTTAACGATTATTTGGGACCTATCATAGTATTATTTTTTGTTGTAAATTTTATGGAAACTTTGACACTTTGTAATTCTGCAGTTCGAGCTCTATTGTTTGATTCGCATAATTCCAAAAAGTGGATATTTAACTATGTACCGTATATTATAGCCATGTCGGTGAGTATATTATCCAAATTTCTGCTCCCTAATCTATTTTGAATTAATTGGACAATTTCCACAGGAGTCTATTTTTTTGATGAGATCACTTCATGATGAACCTACCTTGTATTAATAATCAAGACATGTGTCAGTCCCAAACCTTATGCTCAATTTTTTATTTAACAAATCTGCAAAAAATCGAAAATTTTCGATTTTTGCGACTATATTTTGGCTTATACCTCGAGAGATATTGCTCCAACCAAAAAAAAAAAAAATAAATGCAAAAGTTTCGTTTTTTAATTTTACATAGTATTTAACTAGCTGCAAATAGAAAATTTAATATTTATTGTTTAAGAAATAGCAATAATTCGGAAAAAATGCAATAAAAAGGAATTTTTTTAAAAAAATTTTTGACTCCTTAAACATAACTTAAAACCTTCATATTCCACCTAAAAAACACTATAATACGACTGAAATGTGTGCTAACTATTGTCAGGATTAGTTTATTTATAACTTTTTGTATAATAATTTTGCAATCCAGAGTCCACAAAAACATTGCAATTTTGTAAAATTATGCTGGGCACAAAATCATTTATTTTTTCATATAAAGAGAGGCCACGTGAAAAATTAAAATCGGTCAACTAGAAGAGCTAGAAGAACTTAGAAGGCCCTTACAAGAGAATTTTTTTAAAGTTATGATGTGGGCGCGCCGACCAAAAAGTGAATCGGCGAGTTCAAAATCAGAACTTGCTCCAAAAATGTCATTTTCTTGGCTTCCTGTCATCCGATTTTGATCTCTGTTTTTTAATCAATCTCTCAGGACACAAGGATTTCAAGTATGATATTTTTAAACAATTATTTTAAATGCATTAGTAGTTTTAAAACTATAAATATGGTTGTTATGAATATATGACTATTAAAAATGTTTAAATTAATTTGCGTCGCATCTTTCTCAAGCACTCTTTACAAACTTTTTCTACGAATGTTTTCATAAAACTATTTATGACAATTTTTTTCCTGTGAACTTCATTGCATGTTATTATTATTTCGTTTCAATTGTAATTTAAATCAAATTAAAGTAAAAGACAATAGATACAAAATTTTTATTGCCACATAAGGTCCATCAAAGCGATTGGTTTATTGAGTCGTCTAACCATTATATAATTATTACTCAACATGTTTAAAACGAAGGCTGTAATAAAACAGAAAAATAGGTTTGTATTTTTAAATGTTATTGTAAAAATTGGTTATTGCTTTGGAGTCATACCAACGAAATGGGCGTCATTTTCAATTTTGTTATTATTTTTTAATATCATCCTGGGAATAATGAGTGTGGAAAATTTATTTAGACAAATAAATTTTACAATTAATGGAAAAGCAGTATTGCCAATTATTACTCGTTTGGCGTACTTGTTTTATAATTTGATCACCCTTTACCAAATGCAGACAAAAAGAAATCGTTGGAAAGAACTATTGACTGATTTATTAAGTATGGAAGAAAATAATGGCAGAACAACATTAGTAGAATTTTACATGAAATTGTTAATTTTTTCCATTAAGTCTGTTTTATTATTTTTAACTGTTTACCTATTTGGTAAAAACAATACAGATCTTTTTGAACTACTTCCATATGTTCAATGATTATTTATTTACTATCAAATGTTGGTTTCGGTATACATTTCGACTGAAGCATCTACTATTATAGCGCAGAGTATAAAGTGCTTGAGTGACTGGTTAAAAGAGACGGTCAAATATAGAGCTGGTCATATCATTAAATCTGAAATAAGAATTAATAGAATATATATGAAATATACGAATATAACCACAACAATATTAAAACTTAACGATTATTTGGGACCTATCATAGTATTATTTTTTGTTGTAAATTTTATGGAAACTTTGACACTTTGTAATTCTGCAGTTCGAGCTGTATTGTTTGATTCGCATAATTCCAAAAAATGGATATTTAACTATGTACCGTATATTATAGCCATGTCGGTGAGTATATTATCCAAATTTCTGCTCCATAATCTATTTTGAATTAATTGGACAATTTCCACAGGAGTCTATTTTTTTGATGAAATCACTTCATGATGAACCTACCTTGTATTAATAATCAAGACATGTGCCGGTCCCAAACCTTATGCTCAATTTTTTATTTAAAAAATCTGAAAAAAATCGAAAATTTTCGATTTTTGCGACTATATTTTGGCATATACCTCGAGAGATATTGCTCCAACAAAAAAAAATAAATGCAAAAGTTTCGTTTTTTAATTTTACATAGTATTTGACTAGCTACAAATAGACAATTTAATGTTTATTGTTTAAGAAATAGCAATAATTGGGAAAAAATGCAAAAAAACAAATTTTTCCTTTAAATTTTTTTGACTCCTTAAACATAACTTAAAACCATATTCCGCCTAAAAAAACACTATAATACGACTGAAATATGTGCTAAATATTGTCAGGATTAGTTTATTTATAACTTTTTGTATAATAATTTTGCAATCCAGAGTCCACAAAAACCTTGCAATTTTGTAAATTTATGCTGGGCCCAAAATCATTTATTTTTTCACATAAAGAGAGACCACGTGAAAAAATAAAATCGGTCAACTAGAAGAGCTAGAAGAACTTAGAAGGGCCTTACAAGAGAATTTTTTTAAAGTTATGATGTGGGCGCACCGACCAAAAAGTGAATCGGTGAGTTCAAAATCAGAACTTGCTCCAAAAATGTCATTTTCTTCGCTTCCTGTCATCCGATTTTGACCCCTTTTTTAATCAATCTCTCGGGACACAAGGATTTCAAGTATGATATTTTTAAACAATCATTTTAAATGCATTAGTAGTTTTAAATCTATAAATATGGTTGTTATGAATATATGACTATTAAAAATGTTTAAATTAATTTGCGTTGCACCTTTCTCAATCACTCTTTACAAACTTTTTCTACGAATGTTTTCATAAAACTATTTATGACAATTTTTTTCATGTGAACTTCATTGCATGTTGTTATTATTTCGTTTCAATTGTAATTTAAATCAAATTAAAGTAAAAGACAATAGATACAAAATTTTGATTGCCACATCCTTAGACCATAAAAACTGATAGACACGCCGTAATACTATTCACTCGTCTCGAGGAGTGAAGCCAATATAAAACGATTCACACAGCTGTGTGCGACGTCAGTTTACGGCAGAAAACGTTAGAGATTAAAAGTGTTTATAGGCGTTGTGAATTAAAATAAAGTATATTTTCTACATCCAGTAACAAATCAAAATATGTATTATTTGACCCTCCACATATGTTAAGACTTATTTGCAATACTTAAGGTTATTTAGGTCAACAAGCATGTTCATGCTTTTAAGACTTTTTTTACGTTCATTTTTTATTGTAAGTAAACTGAAATTGTAAAGTATTGTAATAACTATTGATTTGAATAAACGTATATTATATTACAAAATTTTGTTGACGGGAATAATAAAGCGATTAAATGGAAATATTTGGAAGAATTCGTAGACATTCAAGAAAAGGTGATAATAAATAAGGTGTAATATAATAAAGGTGTAATATAATAAAAAATAAGGTGTAATAAATAGTGTGATGTTACTGCCTTCTAGGTCGTAATTAATTAAAACTCTCTTAGTTCAAATACATTATATAATTTACTTTTAACTCCGTCTACAGTTAACCATAACAATGGGTTTACATATCACAGTAACGACCTACCGTCACATTGCTCAATTACTAATTACTATAAATAATTATAACGATAACGCTTCTCCGTATCATCGGGCGTTCACTTATATACATGATGAACTCTCGCGACCTCACGCTCGGCCTTGGTCAAGGGCGAACGATGAATGATCTATGTTTTTCTTTGAATAACACATCTTTTGTACAGGGTGATATTATAATACCACACCTCCCCGTTTTGTTAAAATTACATATTTTTAAAATAAGATTGATTGTCTATCATCGCCGTTTTTAAAAAAAAAAAAAGAAAGTCCTAAGAAGAGAAGAAGAATATCTGAGTGTATATCCCTCTTTCCCTTTCACAGAGTGTTTATGATTACCTAATACTATTTTCAAAAATTAAATTTCCTAACTATCCTAACTAACTGTAACATGGTACATTTCAGATCAATCGATTTTTCCCTAAACATGTATATTCTTTTTCCTATTTTACACAAAAGTTCATATTTTCCCTATACTAAAACTGGTATTTTATAACCTATTACTAGTTCACGTACTTTCACGTCGTGTCTTTTCGTCCTTTTTTTTTCGTTCACTAATTCACTTCATCAAAACAGTGTCCACAGTGAATGAAATTGATCCTAACTTTTAAGTAGTCTTTTAGTGCCTATAAGCCGTAACTAATCTAATTGTAATAAAATCTCGACTTTAATACTTCCTAAGCTAAGCTAAATATTACCTAAACTTCTATTAAATGGTATATAAAAAAGAATTTAACGTTACTTTACTATTTCATCTTATTATTTCAGTCTTATTTTGATTTATTTATATACGCCTTACTAACTTTAAAATATTGTACCTATAATAAAAATGTAATCTCTCTAAAACTTTTAATATGTGTCTCTAAAAAAACTTCTAATAACTCTCTTGTACCTATAATAAAGATTTAATCTCTCTAAGAACTTCACTTTTTGTGTCCCTTTGCTTACTATCTACTAACACTATTGTAAGATATTGTCTATCCTTAATTCAAACACTTCCATTTTACGCGAAAATTTAACCTGAATTCATTATCTACATTTAAAAATAAGTTATTTATAATTAACATTACTTTAGAGAAAAAAATTACAACTTTAATTCTTAGACAAAAATTCAATGATTAGCTACTTATTTGCTTAGTATCTTCTTAATTTTGCTTGTTTATTTTGGCATTTTTTATGTTTCTTCTTTCATTTTTCCCACATATTTTATTAAAAATTCTCTTTTTTTCTCTTCTTCTTCTTGTCTGGTACTACACTATATATTTTTTCATTTTCCTCCACATAATAACACTTCTACAGTGTACATAATTCATCTTCATATACATATTTCATATAACAATCATATATCATTTATCTCATATATCATTTCATATAACATCATAATCATCACTTCATATACTAGCTCCGATACCTTCGTTTTACCTTAATAAAAGAGGTTTCACTCGGATGTCTTAGTTCTCCGCCAATATTAACCCGAATTTTCGCCCTGATCTGTACGCACCATTTAGGTGGTATAGTTAACTCAAAACACGAAATAGGTATTTTATGCGGTTCAAATTCTTCTAAAAATATCACAACCTCAATCCCTTGCTTTGAGGCCGTTGTTTATTCACGAATAATCATGAATAAAATAGGTACTCTCAAAACACAGAGTGGGTCTCTAATAAGCTTTCAAGCTTCTATAAATCACTTAGTACCTTCCCAATTTGACAAGAGCAGTGGGTTTCTTATTGTCTGTAGTTGCCTCATCATATTTAGCTTATAATATTGTAGTTATTCTTCTTATAGTATAGTTATTCTTCTTATCTATATAGTTCTCCAGATTCCTTATCTCGACTCTTCAGGTCGGTTCGTTAAAAATATATCTCTTGCTTACAGCAATGTTTGTCTTAAAGCTCTTATATCAACGTATGTCATCACTAATCATTATTCATTAAAAAAATATCATTTATCACACAAAAAATTATTAATTCAGGTTCATATCATACAAAATTTAACACAAAATCGATGAAAATGTATCTATATACTCAATAACAAAAACAACTGGCTAATAAAAATTCAATAGTAGTATACATATTCGAAAAAAATTCAATAAAAATTCAAAAATAGTATATGCAAAAGTTATAAAAATATTCAAAATCAGTTCATATCTCAAACTTTGATAGAAATTTTTGAAAAAAAAAATTGGATATTCCATAAAATATTCAAAAATAACCGTACTAAAAATCGAAATCGGATAGAGATTTTTCAAATAAATTCAATAAAGATTCAAAATTCAATAAAAATTCAATAATAACATATATAATAAACTTTGATAAAAATATTCAATTCAAAAAATCACTTCATATTTCAAAATTTATAGATATTCTTAAAAAAAATCGATACTTCATAAATTATTCAAAAATCAGCAAAGATAAATATTCAATGTTCAATAATAATATAAAACGAGGGAAGCATTTTTAATAAAGATAGACATTCTTACTTACATTTTATCACTTTGTCTTTGTTCCCTGGGTTCTCTGCATCTTCGTCCTGGTCCATCTTCGCCGTCTGTGTTTCCAATTTTTGTCGCCCATCTCTGCTCCTTTCAGAAGACCTCCTCTAGTCTGCAGGATCAGCCATGTATTAAATAGTGTGATGTTACTGCCTTCTAGGTCGTAATTGATTAAAACTCTCTTAGTTCAAATACATTATATTATTTACTTTTAACTCCGTCTACAATTAACCATAACAATGGGTTTACATATCACAGTAACGACCTACCGTCACATTGCTCAATTACTAATTACTATAAATAATTATAACGATAACGCTTCTCCGTATCATCGGGCGTTCACTTATATACATGATGAACTCTCGCGACCTCACGCTCGGCCTTGGTCAAGGGCGAACGATGAATGATCTATGTTTTTCTTTGAATAACACATCTTTTGTACAGGGTGATATTATAATACCACAAAGGCCTTCATCTTGCAACTAGGATAACCCGAAGGCATTTTAATTGGTATAAGGAAAAAATGAAGGTGAAATTAGCTGCCCAAACATTCAGCCTAAAAGTTGCTAAGGCAATACATTATTTGAGAAATAAAAGCTCAAAAAAATTTGTACGTAGCGAAGCTACTAAAAATTTCATTGAACGTATCAATGGTATTTTTCATATTTTAAATAGCCGAAATTTATTGGCAAAACACCTGAAATCCAGTTTACAGCAGCACAATAAACAAGCGATCGATTTTTCAAAAAATTGAAGAATCTATATAATAGCTTAGATCACTTAAATGTTCCAACAATGGTGAACCACTATAATATCCAAGCCAAAGAAAAACGGGTTTTATTGGTATGATCATTAGTCACTAATGGTAATTTAAAAAAATTACTTCGAGGGTATGGATGGAGGTCTGAAGTTCTTTCGGCCTATAAACTTTCTCAAGATCACTTAGAAGTTCTCTTTATTTCTATTAGGAGTCATGGAGGTTACAACAACAACCCAACGGCAAAACAATTTAAAGCTGCATATAAAAGACTCTTAATGCACACAAGTGTTACAGGATCTACCCAGATTAATTGTATAGAACAAACATCTTCCATAATTTTAGCAATGAGCACAACAAATACTGTGAAAATGAAAACAGATGATCATCAACTCATTGACAAAATAATAGGGAAACAATAACTAGTAACCATGATTATACTGTAAATAATTTAAGTTTTTCAAAAACATTGTCATCATATGTTTTTTATGTTGTTGACTATATCGCTGGGTTTGTAGTTAAAAAGTTGAGAAAACAACCTTCTAAAGACGTCATTCGTATTTGCAAAATTGCTGAAAGCGAAATTAGTTTTATGATTTATGTACAATTCAAAAAAATTGAACGATTCTAAATTAATGAGAAGATATGTACCTACATACAAAGAACATATGTTTGATCATGATTTTGAAACAAACCATTTGTTTAATCTAATAAAGATAATTTGTTTCCATTAGATTGCAACATTGCAACAAGTTTCCATTGCAACATCAGATTGTACCACGAAGGTGAAAAACTAAATAATGTAATAAGAGTTAGAAGTAATTTAACAAAAGCTATTTTGTTTTGTGGTCAATAAATTAATAGATTTCCTACATATTTTTTCACCTAACCTGAAACTTCCACCCAAAAGAAAATTACTCTCCTTCAAATGTATTTTTGATTATCAAACAAGAAGAGATATACCAACGATATAATATTATGTACCTACTTTTAAATAAAACATTTATTTTTACAAAATTACTTTCAAGTCAAAAATATTTATTAATTACTTTGCTAAATTATTTATCTTCCATATTTTTTACAAAATATTGAAGTTATATTAAAATAAATCTAAAATTGGGTAATTTTATTAGTGCTTTGCTAAGGATCCAAACGAGTTCTTGCCGTATTGTGACGTCACTTTGCGGAAGGTGTTTGCTTCAACGGTTCGGTACAAGGCGTGTCTATCAGTTTTTATGGTCTAAGGCCACATCAGTTCCATCAAAGTGATTGGCTTATTGAGTCGTCTAACCATTATATAATTATTACTCAACATGTTTAAAACGAAGGCTGTAACAAAAGAGAAAAATAGGTTTGTATTTTTAAATGTTATTGTAAAAATTGGTTATTGCTTTGGAGTCATACCAACGAAATGGGCGTCATTTTTAATTTTGTTATTATTTTTTAATATCATTCTGGGAATAATGAATGTATTTAGACAAATAAATTTTACAATTAATGGAAAAGCAGTATTGCCAATTATTACTCGTTTGGCGTATTTGTTTTTTAATTTAATCACACTTTACCAAATGCAGACAAAAAGAAAGCGTTGGAACGAACTATTGGCTGATTTATTAAGTATGGAAGAAAATAATTGCAGAACAACATTAGTAGAATTTTATATGAAATTGTTAATTTTTTCTATTAAGTCTGTTTTATTATTTTTAACTGTTTACCTATTTGGTAAAATGTATAAAATAGAAGAAATGTATACCACCTTCTCAAATGCCTCAAAAAATATGGGCCTGACAGTAAACGAGGAGAAAACTAAGATGGTGGCATCAACACCCAACAATAGAGCCATAAACATCGGTCACCAATTCTCTGTTGATAACTCTACCTTTGAAGTGGTGGACAAATTCACATACTTAGGCTCCCTAATCACCAAGGAAAACGTCATGACAGAAGAAATCAAGCGAAGGATAATCCTAGCGAACAAATGCTATTTTGGACTGAGTAGACATATGAGAAGCAGAAACTTAAGCCAAAAAACAAAAATAACCATATACAAAACCCTTATACAACCAGTGTTGACATATGGATCGGAGACATGGACCATCTCCAAGGCAGATGAAAACCTTCTGCTTATATTTGAACGAAGGATCCTGAGAGGCATATTCGGTGGCATCTGTGAAAATGGTATTTGGAGGAGGAGGTACAACTACGAGGTATACCACAGATATAAACATATATTTGGTGGAAAAGACGTAGTATCTCTTATAAGAATAGGACGACTAAGATATGCAGGACATCTAGCAAGATCACAGCATAACAACCCTCCTAGAAGAATCCTTATGTCACAACCTGTGGGAAGTAGAAATAGGGTAGGCCAAAACTTAGATGGAAAGATGGTGTAGATGAGGATGGAAGAAAAATAGGCGCAGCAAACTGGCAACGGTTGGCAATGGATAGGACTGACTGGCGTAATAGACTTAAGAAGGTCGAGGCTCTTTCATAGGGCTGTAGCACCATTGATGATGACCTATTTGGTAAAAACCATACAGATATTGTTGAACTACTTCTATATGTTCAATGGTTATTTATTTACTATCAAATGTTGGTTTCGGTATACATTTCGACTGAAGCATCTACTATTGTAGCGCAGAGTATAAAGTGCTTGAGTGACTGGTTAGAAGAGACGGTCAAATATAGAGCTGGTCATATCATTAAATCTGAAATAAGGATTAATAGAATATATATGAAATATTCAAATATTACCACAACGATATTAAAACTTAACGATTATTTGGGACCAATCATACTATTATTTTTTGTTCTAATTTTTATGGAAATTTTGACACTTTGTAATTCTACAGTTCGAGCTGTATTGTTTGATTCGCATAACTCCAAAAAGTGGATATTTAACTAAGTACCGTATATTACAGCCATGTCGGTGAGTATACAGGGTGTCCCGGAAAATAGTGCGTTCCTTTAAGGTATGGATAGAATACACAATTTAGAACAAAAAAGTCCTATACCATTTTTTTCTAAAGTTAACCGTTTCCAAAAAAAGATTACATTGGTTTCCATATACCTGAATTTAAATCTTCAGAAAATTAAATAATCTGGCAACATGTTACGCACTGGTGAATAAGAACTCGTTTGTGTCTTACAGTATTTAAAATAATCCAACCTAATACTTAGTATTTTTGTTTACTATAGTTTTTTTTAAAATGTAGTTGAAATATGGCATAATTTTAAACGAATTATACTTACATATTTTAAGATCAAAACACATATTTTAACTGAACCACCACTTTTGCGAACACATGAATTCATTGAGTAACATGAACTCATAGGTACGACGAGAAATTCATTCCAGCAAAACATTTTGAAAGAATTTTAGTAGGTATTAAGGCTGATTTATGCCTCTCCATTTATTGATCTGCCATAAATAAACAACATAATATCACAATATTACTCATGAACACACGATTCAAAAACATTTTCGGCGTTGACACTAAACAGCATTCTTCCAAATTATCTGTTTACTAAACATGGGACTATTTACGTTTAGATTTTTGTACTTCACAGAGTTGCCAGATTTGAATTTTCATTCCAAAATGTTTTATAGTTTTTTGGTCAAACGATTGAATTTAGAAAAAAATGTTATAAGAGTTTTTTGTTCTACATGGTGCCTTCTACCTATACCTTTAAGGAATGCACTATTTTCCGGGACACCCTGTATAATCCATATTTCTGCTCCCTAATCTGTTTTTAATTAATTGGACAACTTCCAAAGGAGTCTTTTTTTTGATAGAATCACCTCATGCTGTACCTTGTATCAATAATCAATATATGCGCCAGTCGCAAACATTGTGCTTAATTTTTTATTTAACGAAATCTGAAAAAATTCCAAAATTTTCGCTTTGTGCGACTATATTTTCGCCTATACCTCGAGAGATATTGCTCCAAGAAAAAAATTGAATGCAAAAGTTTCGTTTTTTAATATTACATAATATTTAACTAGTTGTAAATAGAAAATTTAATGTTTACTGTTTAAGAAATAGCAATAATTGGGAAAAAAATGCAAAAAAATGGAATTTTTCTTTAAATTTTTTTGACTCCTTAAACATAACTTAAAACCTTCACATTTCGCCTTAAAAAATATTATAACACGACTGAAATGTGTGCGAAATATTGTTAGGATTAATAATTTTATTCTAGTTTTGGTATAATAATTTTGCAATCCAGAGTCCACAAAAAAAGGCAATGTTGTAAAATTATGCTGGGCCTAAATAAGAGTAGTATATTATTATTTTTTCATATAAAGAAAGTCTCAAGCTTTCAAACTCACGTGAAAAATTGAAATCGTTCAACTAGAACACCCTACAGATTTTTTAAAGTTATGATGTGGTCACGCCGAGAAAAAGTGAATCGGCGAGTTCAAAATCACAATACTCTCCAAAAATTGCATTTTTTCGGCTTCCCGTAATCCGATTTTGATCTCTTTTTTTAAATCAATCTCTCGGGACACAAGGATTTCAAGTATGATATTTTCAAACACCTATTTTAAACGCATTAGTAGTTTTAAAACTATAAAAATGATTGTTATGAATATATAACTATTAAAAATGTTTAAATTTATTTGCGTCGCATCTCTCTCAAACAGTTGTGAAGCACTCTACAAACTTTTTCTACAAATGAAATTGATTATTTCATTCATAGGAGATTCTGACCAATAGAAAGCTACAGAAATCTGAATTAAATCGATAATTTTTGATAATCTCCCGTCGTTAAGTATATTACGTCAGATGCCCTTATATTTTTTGTTTAACCAAAATGAGTAACCATTTTTAATTGCAAAAATGAATAACCATTTTCAATTTCGTTGCTACACGAAACTACAGGCGCATCATTATTCCAGTTCAATCAGAGAGCGCAGGAAGCACCTCTGCCGGTTTCGAAATTTATTAGTCTCGCATCAGGAGGCACATATGCTGCTCTCTCTGACCCAACTAGGACAAACTCCGGCGTGCACTCACGGATTGCAACGAACGAAATGGCAGGGATGCCATAGCCGCAACTGCTAGCAAAAGACTAAGTTTTCAATCTAATAGCACATAAAACAATACCAAAAAATGCCGTTCCACATCCTACAAGACTGAAAACAATGGGAACCTTCTCTGGTAACACCTCCCAGGCTTCTACAATTTGCAAGCCATAACGGATGCTGAGACTAAGGAAGATGAGGGAATTTTACAATTTATAATTTATAAATAAAAATGTTTAAATTTATTTGCATCGCATCTCTCTCAAGCAGTTGTGAAGCACCCTTTACAAACTTTTTTTACAAATGTTTTCATAAAACTTTTTGTGACAATTTTTTTCATGTGTACTTTATTGCATGTTATTATTATTTCGGTTCAATTTTTATTTCAATAAAATTAAAGTAAAAGGCAATAGATACAAAATTTGTATTGCCACATCAGTTCGATCAAAGCAATTGGCTTATTGAGTCGTCTAACCATTATATTTATAATTATTGCTCGACATGTTTAAAACGAAGGCTGTAACAAATTAGAAAAATAGGTTTGTATTATTAAATGTTTTTGTAAAAGTTGGTTATTGCTTTGGAGTCACACCAACCAAATGGGCGTTATTTTCAATTTTGTTATTATTTTTTAATATCATTCTGGGAATAAAGAGTATGGATAATTTATTTAGACAAATAAATTTTACAATTAATGGATAAGTAGTATTGCCAATTTTTACTCGTTTGGCGTACTTGTTTTATAATTTAATCACCCTTTACCAAATGCAGACAAAAAGAAATCTTTGGAACGAACTATTGCCTGATGTATTAAGTATGGAAGAAAATAATTGCAAAACAACATTAGTAAAATTTTATATGAAATTGTTAATTTTTTCTATTAAGTCTGTTTTATTATTTTTAACTGTTAACCTATGTGGTAAAAACCATATAGATATTGTTCGACTACTTCCATTCGTTTATTGGTTGATTATTTACTATCAAATGTTGGTTACGGTATACATTTCGAATGAAGCATCTACTATTGTAGCGCAGAGTATAAAGTGCTCGAGTGACTGGTTAGAAGAGACGGTCAAACATAGAGCTGTTCATATCATTAAATCTGAAATAAGAATTAATAGAATATATATGAAATATTCGAAGATTACCACAACGATATTAAAACTTAACGATTATTTGGGACCTATCATATTATTATTTTTTGTTGTAAATTTTATGGAAATTTTGACACTTTATAATTCTGTAGTTCGAGCTGTATTGTTTGATTCGCATAATTCCAAAAAGTGGATATTTAAATATGTCCGTATATTACAGCTATGTCGGTGAGTACATTATCCAAATTTCTGCTCTCTAATCTATATTGAATTAATTGGACAATTTCCACAGGAGTCTATTTTTTTGATGGAATCACTTCATGATGTACCTTGTATCAACAATCACGATATTGATTGCGCCAGCTGCAAACCTTGCGCTTAATTTTTAATTTAACGAAATCTAAAAAAAATCGAAAATTTTCGCTTTTTGCGATTATATTTTCGCCTATACATCCAGAGATATTACTCCAACAAAAAAAAATTAAATGCAAAAGTTTAGTTTTTTAATTTTACATAATATTTAACTAGCTGTAAATAGAAAATTTATTGTTTATTGTTTAAGAAATAGCAATAATTGGGAAAAAATGCAAAAAATGGAATTTTTCCTTTAAATTTCTTTGATTCCCTAAACATAACTTAAAACCTTCATATTCCGCCTTAAAAAACACTATAACACGACTGAAATGTTTTTTGACAACGACACCCGACTTAAGCATCGAAACGTTAATAAAATCATTTTCTATGGATTTACTATGGAATCTCTAGCGCGAGAATTTTACTGCAACCGTTGCATTTGATTGTCTTTATAAAGACAGATCACATACTATGATTTTTGTGGCGAATATTCTTGAGTTGGGTTGATTTCTTGTAATCAAATGAACTATCTTTTAGTAAAGTCGTTCCAGGAACGCAACTCATCAATATTGTCAATATCATTTTAAAGTCTTCTACTTTAAAATGTATAATACATGTCGGAATTGCCGATATAAATGAGTCAGATTAAATAAATTATTAGAAGAATTTTTTACTAAGCAACAATATTTTTGTTAAATTTAGTATTATTTTGTATTTTGGGCGATTTGGGCGTCAAAACGTTAATAAAATCATTTGTTTGGTAAAATTGTGGCTTCTTTCCCATTGAAAATAATTGATTATAAAAATGTCAAAAGGTAGTAGCTTCAGAACAACGACTGAAATATGTGCGAAATATTGTTAGGATTAATTTTATTCTAGTTTTTGTATAATAATTTTGCAATCCATAGTCCACAAAAAAATTGCAATTTTGTAAAATTATGCTGGGCCCAAAATAAGAGTAGTAGTAGGCCCAAAATAAGGGAGGTGGGTTGATTTCATGTAATCAAATGAAGTACCTTTTAGTAAAGTCGTCCCAGCAACGCAACTCACCAATATTGTCAATATCATTTTAAAGTCTTCTACTTTAAAATGTATAACACATGTCTGAATTGCCGATATAAATGAGTCAGATTAAATAATTTATTAGAAGAATTTTTTACTAAGCAACAATATTTTTGTTAAATTTAGTATTATTTTGTATTTTGACAACGAGATCAGATTTGGGCGTCGAAACGTTAAAAAAATCATTTGTTTGGTAAAATTGTAGCTACTTTCCCATTGAAAATAGTTGATTATAAAAATGCCACAAGGTAATAGCTTCAGAACAACGACTGAAATATGTGCGAAATATTGTTATGATTAATTTTATTCTAGTTTTTGTATAATAATTTTGCAATCCATAGTCCACAAAAAAATTGCAATTTTGTAAAATTATGCTGGGCCCAAAATAAGAGTAGTATATTATTATTTTTTCATATCAAGAAAGTCTCAATCTTTCAAACACGTTTTTCACGTGAAAAATTGAAATAGTTCAACTATAAGACCCTACAAATTTTTTTAAAGTTATGATGTGGGAGCGCCGAGCAAAAAGTGAATCGGCGAGTTCAAAATCACAACACTCTCCAAAAATTGCATTTTTTCAGCTTCCTGTCATCCGATTTTGATCCCTTTTTTTTAATCAATCTCTCGGGACACAAGGATTTCAAGAATGATATTTTCAAACACCTATTTTAAACGCATTAGTAGTTTTAAAACTTTAAAGATGATTGTTATGAATATATTATGACTATTAAAAATGTTTAAATTTATTTGTGTCGCATCTCTCTCAAGCAGTTATGAAGCACTCTTTACAAACTTTTTCTACAAATGTTTTCATAAAACTTTTTGTGACATTTTTTTCATGTGTACTTTATTGCATGTTATTATTATTTCGTTTAAATTTTAATTTCAATCAAATTAAAATAAAAGACAATAGATACAAAATTTTTATTGCCACATCAGTTCCATCAAAGAAATTGACTTATTGAGTCGTCTAACCATTATATAATTATTACTCAACATGTTCAAAACGAAGGCTGTAATAAAACAGAAAAATAGGTTTGTATTATTAAATGTTTTTGTAAAAATTGGTTATTGCTTTGGAGTCACACCAGCCAAATGGGCGTCACTTTCAATTTTGCTATTATTTTTTAATATCATTTTGGGAATAATGAGCGTGGAAAATTTATGTAGACAAATAAATTTTACAGTTAATGGAAAAGCAGTCTTGCCAATTATTACTCGTTTGGCGTACTTGTTTTATAATTTAATCACCCTTTACCAAATGCAAACAAAAAGAAATCTTTGGAACGAACTATTGACTGATTTATTAAGTATGGAAGAAAATAATTGCAAAACAACATTAGTAAAATTTTATATGAAATTGTTAATTTTTTCTATTAAGTCTGTTTTATTATTTTTAACTGTTTACCTATTTGGTAAAAACCATATAGATATTGTTGGACTACTTCGATTCGTTCATTGGTTGATTATTTACTATCAAATGTTGGTTACGGTATACCTTTCGACTGAAGCATCTACTATTGTAGCGCAGAGTATAAAGTGCTTGAGTGACTGGTTAGAAGAGACGGTCAAACATAGAGCTGTTCATATCATTAAATCTGAAATAAGAATTAATAGAATATATATAAAATATTCGAATATTACCACAACGATATTAAAACTTAACGATTATTTGGGACCTATTATACTATTATTTTTTGTTGTAAATTTTATGGAATCTTTGACACTTTGTAATTCTGCAGTTCGAGCTGTATTGTTTGATTCGCATAATTCCAAAAAGTGGATATTTAACTATGTACCGTATATTATAGCCATGTCGGTGAGTATATTATCCATATTTCGGCTCCCCAATCTGTTTTTAATTATTGGGACAATTTCTACAGGAGTCTACTTTTTTGATGGAATCACTTCATGATGTACCTTGTATCAATAATCACGATATTATGCGCCAGACGTGAACCTTGTGCTTAATTTTTAATTAACGAATTCTAAACAAAATCGAAAATTTTCCCTTTTTTCGACTATATTTTCGCCTATACCTCGAGATATATTGCTTTACCAAAAAAAAATGAATGCAAAAGTTTCGTTTTTTAATTTTACATAATATTTATTTAGCTACAAATAGAAAATTTAATGTTTATTGGAATATTTCCTTTAAATGTTTTTGACTCCTTAAACATACCTTAAAACCTTCATATTCCGCCTAAAACACACTATAATACGACTTAAATGTGTGCTTAATATTGTTAGGATTAGTTTATTCATAAGTTTTTGTATAATAATTTTGCAATCCAGAGTCTACAAAAATATTGCAATTTTGTAAAATTATGCTGGGCCCAAAATCAGAGCAGTATATTTATTTTTTTTTTGTATGTATAAAGAAAGGCTCAAGCTTTCAAATCCATGTGAAAAGTTTTAATCGGTCACAACTAGAAGAGCTGGAAGAGCTTAGAAGAGAATTTTTTAAAGTTATGATGTGGGCGCGCCGACCAAAAAGTGAATCGGCGAGTTCAAAATCACAATACTCTCCAAAAATAATTATTTTCCTAACTAGTGCGGAAAGTGATACTTTCACCACAAGACTGCCGTTGACCCGAACGACGCGATAGCGGAGTTCGAGCAAGCAGTCGAGTGCGGGGAAGACACTTTCCGCATGAGTTAGGAACAATATTTTTTCTAGGGCCGTACGTTTGGAAAAAAGCCACAAAAAATAGAGTTATATCAATTTTTATTTAAGAGTGAAAATACACAAATTAATTCTTTGACAAGGTTGTCAAAACCAAACTTTCAATATAATGGGTTACCACGACGACGATATTGGTTTCCATGACGACGATTCAAAACCATTGTAATTGTCTAATGATCTGACTTAAATATTATGTCAAAATAATTTTATTTCATCGAATTCTCAGTAGTAATTGCACAAGAGCTCTAAAATTATCGAATTTTTCCCGAGTGACACTTTGACAATTTTAATTTGTCCCGAAGGGGAGTGAAATTATGTTAAAGTGTCACGAGTGCAAAAATTCGATAATAATTTTAGAGATCGAGTGCAATTTGTTGCGATTATATCATTAATAAAACTGTTCAAAACCTAAATTTTTTTGTAATTTATTTATGTAAGTACAAATTGGTACAATTAAACACACAGTTGTTATAAATATTTGACAGTTGAAAGTCATCACTTTTATAATTTTTAAAACATTAATAATTTTCATTAATGTTACTGAATGTATTTTTTCGTAGCAACGAAGGGCATCTGACGTGATATACTTGACGACGGGATATTATTAAAAATTATCAGTTTAATTTTTATTTCCGTAGCTTTCTATTGGTCAGAATCTCCTATGAATGAAATAATCGCGCTAATTTCATTAAAACATGAACACAATAAAATAAATTTGAAATAAATTAGTAAATAATATCTAAATATTAGTTTATTGCATGTATTATAATATATTATAAAGCCATATTACAAGGTATTTTACTTTCCCGCACGCCGTGCGGGAAAATATACTTTCACGCACGCCGTGTGGGAAAACGCAACTTTCGGAAACGAAATGAGTGCGGGAAAGTGGCTCTTTTAGCCCGGCCGTAGAAAAATGCATTTTCTTCGTTGGCTATCTGTCATCCGATTTTAATCTCTTTTTTTTTAATCAATCTCTCGGGACACAAAGATTTCAAGTATGATATTTTCGAACACCTATTTTAAACGCATTAGTAGTTTTAAAACTATAAAGATGGTTGTTATGAATATAGTATTATGACTACTAAAAATGTTTAAATTTATTTGCGTCAACCAGTTGTGAAGTACTCTTTACAAACTTTTTCTACAAATGTTTTCATTAAACTTTTTGTGACAATTTTTTTCATGTGTATGTGTACTTTATTGCATGTTATTATTATTTCGTTTCAATTAAATTAAAGTACAAGACAATAAATATAAAATTTTTATTGCCACATCAGTTCCATCAAAGCAATTGGCTTATTGAGTCGTCTAACCATTATACAAATTATTAATCAACATGTTTAAAACGAAGGCTGTAACAAAACAGAAAAATAGGTTTGTAGTATTAAATGTTTTTGTAAAAATTGGTTATTGCTTTGGAGTCACACCAACCAAATGGGCGTCATTTTCAATTTTGTTATTATTTTTTAATATCATTCTGGGAATAATGAGTGTAGAAAGTTTATTTAGACAAATAAATTTTACAATTAATGGAAAAGCATTATTGCCAATTATTACTAGTTTGGCGTACTTGTTTTATAATTTAATAACGCTTTACCAAATGCAGACAAAAAGAAATCGTTGGAACGAACTATTGACTGATTTATTAAGTATGGAAGAAAATAATTGCAGAACAACATTAGTAGAATTTTATATGAAATTGTTAATTTTTTCTATTAATTCTGTTTTATTATTTTTAACTGTTTGCCTATTTGGTAAAAACCATATAGATATTGTTGGACTACTTCCATTCGTTCATTGGTTGATTATTTACTATCAAATGTTGGTTACGGTATACATTTCGACTGAAGCATCTACTATTGTAGCGCAGAGTATAAAGTGCTTGAGTGACTGGTTAGAAGAGACGGTCAAACATAGAGCTGTTCATATCATTAAATCTGAAATAAGAATTAATAGAATATATATGAAATATTCGAATATTACCACAACGATATTAAAACTTAACGATTATTTGGGACCTATCATACTATTATTTTTTGTTGTAAATTTTATGGAAATTTTGACACTTTGTAATTCTGTAGTTCGAGCTGTATTGTTTGATTCGCATAATTCTAAGAAGTGGATATTTAAATATGTACCGTATATTACAGCTATGTCGGTGAGTACATTATCCAAATTTCTGCTCCCTAATCTGTTTTGAATTAATTGTAAAATTTCCACAAAAGTCTATTTTATTTTATGGATGGTCATGAATCTCTTTATGATGTACCTTGTATCAATAATTATGATATGCGTCAGTCGCAAACCTTGTGTTTAATTTTTATTAACGAAATCTGACAAAATCGAAAATTTTTACGTTTTATACCTCGAGAGATATTGCTCCAACAAAAAAATATTAAAGGCAAAAGTTTCGTCTCTTTAATTTTACATAAATTATTTTTAACAAGCTGCAAATTAAAAGTGTAATGCTTATTGTTTAAAATATGGCAATAATTGGGAAAAAAAAGTGCAAAAATGTGAGTTTCTCCTTTTAGTCCAAGTAATGAAACTTAAAATAGGACAAAACCTCGCAATTTTTACAGAATGGATCGATTTGCTTGAAAATTTGAGAATAAGTAGTGGATAGTCCATTGATCAAAATCTATATGATGCCGAAAGGCGCTTTTACCATGGGGGTGGCTGCCACCCCATCTCGAATGTGCAAATTTTTATTATATTTTGACCGCAAAAGTTGGTTAAAATATTCATTCTGAGCAAAAACGTTCCATACATTTTTTTGATAAAATTAATAATTTTCGATTTATCCGCTATCGAAAGTGTTAATTTATATCGAAAAATCAATGTTTTTAATGAGTTTTCTGCTAATAACTCCAAAAGTTTTCGTTTTATTAAAACAACTTTACTTAACAAAAATGTACCTTCCAAAAAATAAACCAAACCGTTTGTTTTAATTTTCTTTAAGACCAATAGTAATCGAGCTATACTTTATTATATGTTAGTTCTTCTTCGTCAAATGCTAAATATTGTAGTTTCAAAAGTCAACAGACGGGAAAAATATGCATTTTTCGAGGATAACTTGTTGAGACTAATTTAAAGTATTTAAAAATATCTATCTTCACAAATCAATCAAAAGTCTCTAGCTCAAAAATTAAGGGACTTATAATAAAAAGAAAGGTCCCTATTTTTCAGCTAAAAATGATCGGAAGCAACCCCCTAATCGCTACCCTAATTAAAATTAGTTATTGCCCTTATTTGGTCTTCTTTATTTATGTATTATTAATAGGTTCTAGAAGTTTAACGGCTTAGAATAATTAGTTTAAAAAAACTGGAGTTAAAAGCGAATAATGAATTTTTGTAGTTTATAAAAGGGGCTTTTTCTTCAGAATAGACAGATTAGCATTAGAGATACGAAAAAATGTTAAAACATGAAATTGTAGCCTATTTAATTCCCAAGAACTTGGTTTGCAAAAATTTTTCCTACGGCAAAAATTGAGTGAGCTATTGACAATTAAAACTTGTAATAACATGCAAAAACCACCTTTATCAACCCTTTCAAAGTCACTTCTTTTTGCGACTGAGTATTTTAAAAAGATTTAATATTAATAGTCTTATAAGTCTTATAAAAACCTACAAAATTCTTTGTTAACAAACTTTCTAAGATAAAAAATAAAAAAGTTACGGTTAAAAAATCAATATATTTTTTTTTGAAAAGAAAAAAGGAGAAATCCATATTTAACCATAATAATGTAAGCTAGCAGACCGGCCCTGGCAAGGTATGGTGAAGTTGTACTGATATTGTACTCCTAGTTTTTACTAAAAATAAGTGGTATTATTAAATAGTTTTTTAAAATTAAAGTGTTTATCTACTAGATACTACTACGTAAGTCATCTATACGTAATTATTACTTTATTATTGTGAAAAGAAAACGTCAAATAATAAATAAACACCACCATTCAATCATTTTGTGAGGTTAGCTAGCATGCGGTTGGTTTGTCACTTACCAGAGCCGGACTGAAGCTTTCGCCACCGCAGCTAAAATGACTTCACACAATGTAAACACACCTTCCGATCTAACCAGTCCAGTAAATCAACGTTCGAATATCACAAACAGTTATGCATCAGCCGCTTCAAACTCTTTTCCGAGTAAGACCCAAGCAATTGTATTTAGTTGTATCGATAATGCTAAATTGCAGGATTATTTAATTCCGTTGGGCACAATAATCAACCCAAAAAATATTATTTTTTCATCTAGATTATCTCATAATAGAATCTGCATGTATTTGGCAAACAAAACCGTAGTAGATAATTTCATGCAACAACATGGCTCTATAGAAGTACTCGGCGAAGTTGTAACAGCACGGAGACTTTTCTCTCCAGCAGAAAGACTAGTCTTGTCTGGTGTCTGCCCGTCAACTCCTCATCAAGTATTAGTTGAAGAATTACAGAATATTGGTTTAAAGCTTATTTCCCCAATAACATTTCTGAAAATTAGCTCAACTCTTCCCGAATATAGTCACATATTGAGCTTTCGGAGGCAAGTTTATGTAAGCCCTATAACATCACCAACTCCAGATTCTATTCTAATAAATTTCGACCAAACACCTTACCGCATATTTTTGTCACAAGGTACACTCACCTGCTTTATTTGCAAAAATACAGGCCACATATCATCCCAATGCAATAACAGTTCAGTAACGGAATCAACTCATATTGATTCAAACAATGAAGTACCAAATCAAACAGATCCAACAAGTATATTACACAAGTTACCAAACACTCAGCAGTCATCAAGTTATGCATTATCAAATCCGAGCATATCACCTACACCTACAAATCTCCATGACCAAGAAATTACTAATACTCCTACTCATAGCAACACTTTCAGTCATCCACATTCAGCGGCAATACCGTTTTCACAAACTCCTAAAGCAATATCCTCCAATCTATCAGCACCTCTTCCATTAGATACAACTGCAGAAAACTCCAGTAAAACTGATACATCACCACAATTTTCCGAAACAACCATTTCAACCAACCTTACAATCAAAACTTCAAGCTCGACTTCTGTCATTACCAGTGAGTCTGCTCCAGTACTTCCAAAGGTAATAAAGCCACAACATCTAAGTGAAAACTCTAATAGCACTTGCGAAAACGCAAGTTCTTCCATAAAACGCAGTATTGGTGAGATCGATACTCCTCCTTCAGACTCAGCAATTTCATCACAAAATCTGTTTGCAAAACCCAAATTTTCTAAACCAAAAAAACCGCGCTCATCTAAAGTCCCATCTACACGGGAAACTCTTGAAAATTTTATTGATAATCATACCCCACTATTCGTTTTAAATTACCACCAATTGTCCTTACTGATTGATAATGTCCAAGGCTCCCCCGACACTATTAGCGTCGTTAAAGAATTTACAACTGATATGCCTGGTTTACTCTATCTTTTACAAAGCAGCTATCAATATGCAAATGATAGATCTACAAAAACTAAGTTTACAAAACTTCAAAAGAAACTCCTTAACCATTTAGGGAAAGAGATTTCTGACTTAGACAGTGACTCTTCTGTAGATAATTGCTCAGTATCATCTAACTCCGAATCTGTTAACAACATTCAACTCGATACTTCAATGGAACATTGATGGATTTTTCCATCGTCCCCCTATGCTACAGCTTCTTTTATCCGAATATTCTCCAGATATTATTTGTCTACAGGAGACAAACTTAAAGACCAATCAGTTGTACAATTCAAAACATTTCAATTGTTTCCGCAAAGACCGTACAGATGCAGGTCGTGCAAGCGGTGGTGTAGCGATACTAGTAAACAATCTTCTTTTCCGTTTACCCCCAGCATGTAGCACATTTTCAGCTGAACTCTACGCCATATACCGTGCTGTGAAACTTCTTAACGAGCTTACACTCACAAAAGCCCTGATCATAACAGATTCCCTTAGCTCTCTAAGCTCATTAAAACACATTTTTCCGAAACATCCTTTTGAAAAGTTGCTAAAATACCAGCTTTCCCAAGCTCATGAACATGGAAGAAGCGTTCAATTTGTATGGGTTCCCTCACACGTCGGAATAACAGGAAATGAAGAAGCTGACAGGACTGCACGAGAGGCAATTTTAAGTGATTTTTCGGAGCCGATAGACAAGTGTGTCTCCTGTGACTTAAAAGCTTATTTTAAAAATAAAGTGTTGTGTTTGTGGCGAAATGAGTGGTCTCAATCTAATTCTAAGTTAAATAAAATAAAAAATAATGTGTCTCAGTGGTTTCCATCGTCGCGCAATAGACGAGAACAAATTGCGGTTGCGCGTTTACGTCTAGGACATACCAGGTTAACGCACTCTTACCTTTTCACAAAGAGTAATCCTCCTATATGCGATCAGTGTAACGTCCGATTAACAGTCGAACACTTTTTAATAGTTTGTAGTAAATATGACCAAGAAAGACAGCGCTACAAGATCCCAAACGTTCTACCACAGGCTTTAGGTCAAAACTATTCCTGCGACAATATAGTTAATGATCTAAAATCCATAAACATTCTGTACAACCTGTAGTTGTTTACTTTTGTTATTTATATTTTGTTCCGTCGCTAATAACCTTTTGGTGGATGCGACTTCTTTTTCTAATAAAAAAAATGTAAGCTAGCGTTGTTTTTAGTCATTGGCTTTATTAATTCTTCTTTATTTATGTATTATTAATAGATTCTAGAAGTTTTTAGAATTATTACTTTTTAAAAAAATTGGAGTTAAAAGAAAATAACGAATTTTTGTAGTTTGGTAAAAAATGCCATTTTCTTCAGAATAGAAAGATTAGTATCAGAGATACAAAAAAATATTTAAACATGAAATTGTAGGTTATTTAATACCCAAGAAATTGGTTTTAAAAAATTTTTTCCACGGCAAAAATTAAGTGAATCGTAATAATGAATATATCGAAAAAGATCGATTTTTTTATACAGGGTGTTTCATTGGGAAACGGAAATACTTAAATGGTGAATAGAGGTCACCGAGCCGGTTCTAGATATACTAAATTTTTTGCCCTACCGACTTTTATAACCGAGTTACAGGGTGTTTTACCAATTTTGCTCATTTCTTTTCTAAGCCATAACTTTAGAACCACCCTGTATATTTTTTTGATATTTGGTATACTGTCTCATTGAAAACCCAAACGACCGATATACTAATCACTGGAAAAATCCAGGTCCGGATTAACAAACAATTATAAAGTAATTGTGACCTTAAAACAACACCCTGTATATTGAAATTTTGAAAATCTGTTTACATATTTGAAAAGAGCGCAAGAAACTAAGTGTATTGGTTCACTTCAATTTTTCGGCCAGACAATTTTTTGACTTTAATTTTGAAATTATATTGAATTTTTTAAGAAGAAGTCTGACATTAAAAAGTAGGTATTATTAACTTTTAATCATAAATTATTAATGTTAATGAATAAATACTCATTTTAAAAATAATCAGTAATTATTTACCACATTGGAACGACTCTATTACCAATCACAAGAAAGATCCAGGTACGCATTAACAAAAAAATATGAAGTAATTGTGACTTTGAACCAACACCCTGTATATTGAAATTTTGAAAAACTGTCTACGCATTTTAAATGAGCATGAAAACTGTGATTAAAGGTTCATTTTAATTTTTTGCGCAGATGATTTAATTACATCAATTTTGAAATTATATTGAAATTTTAAAGAATTCTGAGAATAAAAACCAGGTATTATTAACTTTTAGTAATTTATTGTTAATGAATCAATACTTATTTTAAAAATACTTAATACTTATTTACTACTCTGCCTTCATGGATTCTCTGGATTTGTAGCTGTATGCGCACATCATTAAAAACTAGAATTGCGAGAATTGGAATATTTTAATGCTTTAGTTAAGTTTAGAATTAAAAAAACACAGCTATATCTAATAAAAAAATTGTTTAAACAATTTAACATAAATTAAAAATATTTGAACTATAACAGTTGCTCAAAATGTCCGTTATTGCATTTCCTTGCTTGTTTTAAAAGATTTCGAATCGATTTTCTAATTACATTGTTCTTAATTTTTCTGGTAGCTTCTTGTCACAGTAACAGAATTAATCATTAATCAATATGATTTCAAGATTGCCGTAATTAAATTATCTGCGCAAAAATTTGACATTCACCTTTTAACGCAGTTTTTATGCTCTTTTAAAATACGCAAACAAATTTTCAAAATTTCAATATACAGGGTGTTGTTTCAAGGTAACATTTACTTTAATTTTTTTTGTTAATACGGACCTGGATTTTTCTTGTGATTAGTAATGGGGTCGTTCCAATGTGGTAAATAATTTTTGGTTATTTTTAAAATGCGTATTTATTCATTAAATTTAATAATTTATGACTAAAAGTTAATAATACCGGCTTTTTAATGTCAGAGTTCTTAAAAAATTCAATATAATTTCAAAATTAAAGTCATAAAATTGTCTGGCCGAAAAATTGAAGTGCACCATTAACGTTAGTTTTTTGTGCTCTTTTCAAATATGCAAACAGATTTTAAAAATTTGAATATACATGGTGTTGTTTTAAGGTCACAATTATTTTATAATTTTTTGTTAATCTGGACCTGGAGTTTTCTTATGGTTAGTATGTCGGTCGTTTGGGTTTTGAATGAGACATATGTGTACCAAATATCAAAAAAATATACAGGGTGGTTCTAAAGTTATGGCTTAGGAAAAAATGGGCAAAATCGATAAAACACCCTGTAACTCGATTATAAAAGTAGGTAGGGCAAAAAATGTAGTATATCTAGAACCGGCTCGGTGACCTCTATTCACCATTAAAGTATTTCCGTTTCCCAATGAAACACCCTGTATAAAACTAACACTTTCGATAGCGAATAAATCGAAAACTATTAATTTTATCAAAAAAATATTTGGCTTACATTTTTGGCTTAGAATGACTGTTTTTATCAACTTTCGCCGTAAAAATATAATAAAAAATTTCCACCCCCGCGATGGGGTGGAAGCCATCCCCGTGGTAAAAGCGCTTTTCGAAATCATATAGATTTTAATCCTTGGACTATCCACTACTTATTCTCAAATTTTCAAGCAAATCGATCCATTCTGTAAAAATTGCGAGGTCAAAAGATTCGGTTCATGGACTATTTAAATTTTTTGACTCCTTAAACATAACTTACAGCCTTCATATTCCGCCCACAAAAACACTATAATACGACTGAAATGTGTTCTAAGTATTGTTAGGATTGGTTTATTAGTTTTTGTATAATAATTTTGCAATCCAGAGTCCACAAAAAAAATTGCAATTTTGTAAAATTATACTGGACCGTATACGGGTTACTGTATACAATTCCACTGAAGCGTCTTCTATTGTAGCGCAGAGTATAAGGGCCAAACCAGATGGGCCACTCTGCAGCGCTACTCTCTGGATCCACAAAGCAGCTTCCGATGATTGACCGTGGGTTCTTATGTGAAGTGGACGTCGCACCCCAGACGAGCCACTGTGGCCAGCCACAGTCGCCTATTCTCACTTCTAGTGGCGTCAACTAGTGGCAAAACCCATTCAGACGAACCACTTTTGTAGCTGCCACAATTGACGAGAGTTTACACGGTGAGCACGTAAAATGAATTTTGATTCCGAAAGATTTTTAATTAAAACAGACCGGCTATATGGGGTACAAGAACCCGAGGGTATAGTTATAGGACATTGAAAGGAAAAGCGTGGGACGAGATATTTGAATTATTTGTTCCTGATTTTAAAGAAGGTAGCCCTATCGAAAAAAATAAATCCGGTAATAAATATTTTTTTATCTATATTTACATTTTATTAAACATTCTGACGAGAAAGAAGACTTTCCTCGTCTGAATCCATCATTGAGCTGAAAAAAAAAACAAATACTCACAATCTTGTTTGTTTATTTATGTTAAATAGTGGGGTCCCATCCTCTGCCAAAAAAAGGTTTTTTTGTTTGTTGTAGAAAAGAAAACGAGAAGATATCAATTAAAAGAGGGTTGCAAGTTACCATGTTTACATATATTTAATGTCATCATCTCCTTAAAAACAGGACCTCGTTCACTCAGTTGTAATGGGAATCTTACTATTTGTGTGTGTTTTTTGTGTTGAAAATTGTATCAAACTATTTTACGGCTGTAGGATACCAGATGTACTGGTTAATTTTTTATGTGATTCTTTCTGTGATATAGCACATTTGATGTTTGATGTAATATTATGTGATATAGTTTGTTGGTATTTTTTCAAAAGGGTAGAAATTTTATAAAATATTTAAAACTATGGACATTACAAACACTGACTTTGACGAACACACTTTTTTAAAAGATTATTAACCGGCAAGTTTTTATTTATTTGAACAAGCTTACTTTTCACTCATTACATTAAACGTCACACCCTTCCAAACGATCCACTTCGCAGCGTAGTCGCCGGCGCGCGGCGCTAGAAAATCGCCTGTTTCAGCCACTCTGTGGATCCACAGAGTAGCGCTGCAGAGTGGCCCATCTGGTTTGGCCTCAGACGAAAGAGGAATCAATATATAGGCTGTAAGGCACTTACGGAATAAAATTATTTCTGTCCCTGTTTAAAAAAAATGTAAAAAACGCTGAGACCCGTCAATTTTTATATACAGCGTGTCTACTTAAGTTGGAAACATATGGGAAACTTTTTTGTTATGCATTTTACGAAAAAAAGTTATTCTTTATAAAAAGTTCTGCATGCTCTAAAACCTAAGATTCAATCATCAGATATCAAATTTTCTTAATATTATACGAGGTATGTCAAAAAATATGAACTTCGTTCAAGAGTAAAGTACCTTTATTTCACTCAATATCGAAAATTCTTATTATGAAAAGTTGTTTGGAAATATAAACTAAGATCAAATATGCAACTACATGGTTCTAATTGGAAAAAAATATTTTCCAAATTTTTCTCAAATTTATTGATACTAACTTCGTTTTTATTTATTACACATACGATAACTCTTTTATTATTACTTTTACGAAAAAAAAAGTATTCTTTATAAAAAGCTCTGTATGTCCTAAGGCCGAAGATGCAACCATCAGATATCACATTTTATTAATTTTATACGAGGTATGTCAAAAAATATGAATTTCACTCAAGAGTAAAGTACCTTTATTTTTCACAATATTGAAAACGGTTATTAAAAAAGTTGTTTAGAATTAAAAATTATGTTTCGATATGCAATAACATCCTTCTAATTGAAATATTGTGAAATATAAAGGTACTATAATCTTGAGCGAATTTCATATTTTTTGACACACCTCGTATAAAATTAATAAAAGTTGATATATCATGGTTGTGTCTTAGATTTTGGACCATGCAAAGCTTTTTATGAAGAATAACTTTTTTTCATAAAATGAATAATAAACAAGTTATCATATTTTTGTAATAATTAAAAACGCTGTTGGGTATCCATAACTTTGAGAATTTTTTTTCCAATTAGAAGCATGTAATTGCATATTTGATCTTAGTTTTTAATTCCAAACAACTTTTTATCATAAGAATTTTCGATATTGAGAGAAATAAAGGTACTTTATCCTTGACCGAAATTCATATTTTTTGACATACCTCGTATAATATTGAGAAAATTTGATATCTGATGATTGAATCTTAAGTTTTGGGGCATGCAGAACTTTTTATAAAGTATAACTTTTTTTCGTAAATTAATAATAAAAAAGTTTCCCATATGTTTCCAACTTAAGTAGACACGCTGTATAAATGTGCGCTTTTTAGATATAAATTTGAATGTACAGGGTGATTCACGAAAACCTAGCATAGTTCATAAGCTTTATTCTTAATGAAACAGCCTGTATATTTTTATATTTTTAAAAGCTGCTTAACAACTGATTTCAATAAACTATATCATATAGGTTGTATTATGAATAATACAGGGTGAAATTTTAAAATTATAATGTATTGAAACCACTTATGGAATAATTTTTTTGTCCTTATTTTAGAAAATTGTAGAAAACGCTAGGAAACGTCAACTTTTAAATTCAAATATACACTATTTAAACATAAATTTAAATATATAGGGTGATTCACGAAAGTCTAGCATAGTCCATGATCTTTAATATTAATGAAACACCCTGTATATTTTTATAGTTTTAGAAACTGCTAAACAACCTCATTTAAAAAAGTGTGTTATGTAGGATCAATAAATGTAGGATGAGTAATACAAGGTGCAATTTAAAAATTATGTATAATTTTCGTCAATTTAATACATAAAATTATTTATAAGTTTTCCAATCTAAGTATCAATATATTGGACTTTGTATTTAATATCTTGACGAAATTTATAAATAATTTAAAAAATTTCACCTTGTATTATTCATAATCTGTCCTATATAATACACTTTTTAGAGATAAGGTTGTTAAGTAACTTTTAAGAATTTAAAATTCTACAGGGTATTTCATTAAAACTAAAGACCATGGACTATGCTATACTTGCGTGAATTACCCTGTATATTTAAATTTATGTTTATAAAGCACCCATTTGAATTTAAATTCGACGTGTCCCAGTATTTTTGATAATTTTCGAAAATAAGGACACAAGAAATTTTATTCCATAAGTGGTTTTTAAACTTTATAATTTAAAAATTTCACCCTGTAATATTTATAATTATCAAGAAGGTACACTACAAGATATAGTTCATTAAAATCAGGTTGTTAAACAGCTTTGAAAAATATAAAAATATACAGGGTGTTCCATTTAAGATATAGCTTCTGGACTATGCTAGGCTTGCGTAATGAAATTTATGTTATTTATGTTTAAAAAATGCACATTTATACATACAAATCGACGGGTATCAGCGTTTTTTTTTTAATTTTTTTAAACAAGGACAGAAATAATATTTTTCCATAAGTGCCTTTCACACTGTATATCAAAATATCTGAATATAACCACAATAATATTAAATCATAATGATTATTTCGGACCTATCATACTATTTTTAAACAAACTGGAACATGAAGTAAAACCACTTCTATGTAAAAGGTATATTTACTAAAATTTTTTTTTCTAAAAATCCCAATGGATTGAATAAAATGTGTTCATCAGAACGTTTTCGAACCTATCGGTCCATCATCAGTGAATTTGAAATACCTGCAAAATAGCCCCAGAACCAAACAATGGTTGTGATTATAAATCAATCTACATTGTGTTATAATAATATTGTAATGGCTAAACGCCGATGTTCAAAGATTCACTTGGATTCACTTGGATTCAAAGGACACTTGGTAGTCATCGTTGACCTAAGATGGTTGATTGGATCCTCGGGTAGAGCATCACCATGTTCCCAGAGGTTATATCTTTGAACATCGGCGTTTAGCCTTTACAATATTATTATAACACAATGTAGATTGATTTATAATCACAACCATTGTTTGGTTCTGGGGCTATTTTGCAGGTATTTCAAATTCACTGATGATGGACCGATAGGTTCGAAAACGTTCTGATGAACACATTTTATTCAATCCATTGGGATTTAAAAAAAATTTTAGTAAATATACCTTTTACATAGAAGTGGTTTTACTTCATGTTCCAGTTTGATTATTTTTTTTGTCGCTTTCTAATTCTGTAGTACGAGCTTTATTGTTTGATTCACATAATTCCCATAAGTGGTTATTTACATTATCCAAGTAGTGCAGTCACCGAAGGTTTTCACCTCCGATTTCGTTAAACCTCTATCGATTTTCATGAAAATTGGTGAGCAGTTAGAGGATACCTCAAGGAACAAAGGTGACATGATGCTAACTTGCGGTTTTACCCTGAGGGTGGATGCCAAACCTTTTCGGGGGTAAAAATTATTTTATTAAAAATAATACCATAAATCGATAGAGGGGCAAATTCGGTCGTACTTTCGAGAGAGGTAGAAGGATGACGTACTTTCTCTCCTTTCGATGGATTTCGGTGTTCTTCTCGTCTCACATGGATTCTTCGGTTGGTCTGTCCGATGTACGACTTTTCACAACTCCCACATGGAATCTCGTATACTCCTTGATTTTATTATCATATTTTAGTTTTGCTTTTGCTGCTGTAAAATAGTTGAGATTTTTCTGTCCGTGTTAAATATCGTTTCTATTTTGTATTTTTTCAGCACTCTCTACTGGGAGAATAGTAATAGTAGTCTCTACCTGGGTAATTATATTTTCCACGGGAATGTGTGTAGGTATATTATAGATGCAACAGCAAAATTGAAACCTTTTGAAAGAACACTATCCGTGGCTTTATCCAGTGTCAGATTTGAAAAGTTGTATACTAATTTGTTTGTATTTGTGGGTTTTCTTTCTTCTTTGGCCGCTGTTGTAGTAACAAATTTTTAAACTTTTTAATTTGTTTTTCATTAGTGAGATCAGCAATCTGTTTTAGCAAAACTATATCTTTTACTATAAGGAAAAAAAGATGAAGAAACAACGACAAAAAAATTTGTTATTTAGTAAAAAATTCCCAGGAACCCGACTATAGGAACAGTATTCCAAAATGTTTAATCCGCGTGACGTTATTAAAAAAACAAATTATAAACAAATTAGAACAATTTTCAAATGTCATTTTAGAGGGGAGTTAAATTTAAATTTGAATTTATAAATACCTACATTTATCGAAAACATACATAAAAATAAAAGTAATGACATTTTAAACAGGTTTCTATTCTTTTGGTAACAACCGCGTTTTTGCAGTTGAAAATACAGTAATATTTGATAAACAGATTAAATATCTCATAAATTATTAAATATTTTTTAACCAATTTTTTTTGCTTAATACTGGAAACATAGAGCAACTTCTCCTATTAAATAGTATAATTTATAGTACCTATTTAAATCGCAAAAAATACTTTTTGCAAATTTGATTTTTAAATTTTATATACAATTATTTAAATAAATAGAGGGTCAAATTTAATTTAGGAAGTCTTAGGTGAAAGATTTGTCCTTCAGCTTTGTAGAAAAAAAACCCTAAAGACCTTCATTAAAAGGTAAATTACCTCAGCAGTTAAAAAAGTAAATATTGTGCGAAAATGACCCCTTTTAAATTATTTAAACAATGATCCCCTCATATGATTTGGATACTTTCTTGAAAATATCTTTTGTACTCACCTAAACATTGATATAAAATTTGTTCCAACCTGTACGAATTTACATTTTGATTTACATGTAGTGTGATCTTATTTTACTAGACTATTATTATTTAATTTCAATTAATTTCAATCAAATTAAAGTAAAAGAAAATAGATACCAAAATTAGATTGCCACATCAGTTCCATTAAAGCAATTGGCTTATTGAGTCGTTGTCTAGCCATAATATAATTAATACTCAACATGTTTAAAACGAAGGCTGCAACAAAACAGAAAAATGGGTTTGTATTATTAAATGTTTTTGTAAAAATTGGTTACTGCTTTGGAGTCACCCCAACCAAATGGGCGACATTTTCAATTTTGATGTTATTTTTGAATATCATTCTTGGAATAATAAGCGTGGAATCTTTATTTAGACAAATTAATTTTACAATAAATGGAAAAGCAGTGTTGCCAGTTATTACTCTTTTGGCGTATTTGCTTTATAATTTCATCACCATATATCAAATGCATACAAAAAGAAATCGTTGGAACGAACTATTAACTGATTTATTAAGTATGGAAGAAAATAATTGCAGAACAACATTGGTAACATTTTATACGAAATTGCTAATTTTTTCTATTAAGACTGTTTTATTATTTTTAACTGTTTACCTATTTGCAAAGAAACAGAGAGATGTTGTTAGACTACTTTCGTCTATTCATTGGTTGTTTATTTGCTATCAAATGTTGGTTACAGTATACATTTCGACTGAAGCTTCTACTATTGTAGCACACAGTATAAAGTGCTTGAGTAACTGGTTGGAAGAGACCGTCAAACAGAGAGCTGTTCATATCAATAAACATGAACAAAGGATTAGTGAAATATATTATATGAAATATCTGAATATAACCAGAACAATATTAAAACATAACGATTATTTGGGACCTATCATGCTATTATTTTTTGTTGTAAATTTTATGGAATCTTTGACACTTTGTAATTCTGCAGTACGAGCTATATTGTTTGATTCACATAATCCCAAAAAGTGGTTATTTAACTATGTGCCGTATATTATAGCTATGTCGGTGAGTACCTTATCCAAATTTGTTCGTCTTATATCTTCGTAAATTGAATGTTATTAACAGCCTACCCTGTACACATATGTCTCGACTAAACCACTCGGCCCTACCACAGCCACCTTTACTTTACAAGCCATGAAGAGAAAAAGGCAACGTCGCAATTTATGACGTCGGTAGTCTGACTTTCGGACTACCGCTTTCGAAACTACAATTTTAAAGTACAAATTCTGGTAAAATTTATAGTATTTTTTGAGTCGAACAAGAAAATATTATTAATTAGAAGTTTGTACAAAATAATATTAAAAGTAATTCCTTGTAAGTAACATTTATTATACAAAAAAAAACCAATAACGAGAATATAAAGGGGATTCATTTTTTTCGAATCCTAAGAAAACTAATAAATATTTTTCAAAAATTTAAACGCAGAATGAAATATTGCATTAGGACCGAGGGCCGAAAGTCCCTGAAAACTTCTATGTTTATTTTAACAAGTTACAGGGGTGAAAAACTAAGAAAATTTAGTGTGATTTTTAGTTTAAAACATGTCATTAAAAAAAAACTTTTAATTCATTCTAAGGGACTTTCGGCCCTCGGTAATAAAGTAATCTTTCATTCTGCGTTTAAATTTTTTAAAAATACTTATTAGTTTTCGCAGGATTCGAAAAAAATGATTACATGTTAAATACAGGCGTCAAAATTTTGCATTTTGTTCCTTTCCACTTAAAGTTTGTTGCACTTATTTAGAAACACCCTGAATTGATAAAGAACAAATCTAGTTGTTAAATATAAGCGAATTAATAAAAAAAAAACAGAATGTTAAGGAAACCGCGCGGAGTCTATAGTTGGGTTTTAATTTCAGTATTTTATACATGCCCGGTACACCATAAAAATTTAACTGGTTAGCAACAATATTATTACAGCGGTATTGTAAAAGAATTAGGCTATAACATATTAAAAAAATCACTTAAATCTGCCAACAGGTTTAGGAAATATAAGACTTTAAAAATGACAAAATTTTTAAGTGGACGGATTTCTATATGCACGCAAGTTTATATAAAAAAATATATTATATTGAACTAAAATCATCTTAATAACATAACTTTTAATGTTCTTTATAATTTGGAACACGAAATATTGTAAAATATTTCAGTTTCTCTGTAAATACATTGAAAATTATTTAAAAACAAATGAGAACTGTCAGAATTAATCGGTCTACCAATAGATGTTGCCAAATTTCAACTTCATGGCTTGTTAAGTAAAGGTGGCTATGGCCCTACGGTTGGTGTGTGTGTGTGTGTGTGTGTGTGTGTGTGTGTGTGTGTGTGTGTGTGTGTGTGTGTGTGTGTGTGTGTGTGTGTGTGTGTGTGTGTGTGTGTGTGTGTGTGTGTGTGTGTGTGTGTGTGTGTGTGTGTGTGTGTGTGTGTGTGTGTGTGTGTGTGTGTGTGTGTGTGTGTGTGTGTGTGTGTGTGTGTGTGTGTGTGTGTGTGTGTGTGTGTGTGTGTGTGTGTGTGTGTGTGTGTGTGTGTGTGTGTGTGTGTGTGTGTGTGTGTGTGTGTGTGTGTGTGTGTGTGTGTGTGTGTGTGTGTGTGTGTGTGTGTGTGTGTGTGTGTGTGTGTGTGTGTGTGTGTGTGTGTGTGTGTGTGTGTGTGTGTGTGTGTGTGTGTGTGTGTGTGTGTGTGTGTGTGTGTGTGTGTGTGTGTGTGTGTGTGTGTGTGTGTGTGTGTGTGTGTGTGTGTGTGTGTGTGTGTGTGTGTGTGTGTGTGTGTGTGTGTGTGTGTGTGTGTGTGTGTGTGTGTGTGTGTGTGTGTGTGTGTGTGTGTGTGTGTGTGTGTGTGTGTGTGTGTGTGTGTGTGTGTGTGTGTGTGTGTGTGTGTGTGTGTGTGTGTGTGTGTGTGTGTGTGTGTGTGTGTGTGTGTGTGTGTGTGTGTGTGTGTGTGTGTGTGTGTGTGTGTGTGTGTGTGTGTGTGTGTGTGTGTGTGTGTGTGTGTGTGTGTGTGTGTGTGTGTGTGTGTGTGTGTGTGTGTGTGTGTGTGTGTGTGTGTGTGTGTGTGTGTGTGTGTGTGTGTGTGTGTGTGTGTGTGTGTGTGTGTGTGTGTGTGTGTGTGTGTGTGTGTGTGTGTGTGTGTGTGTGTGTGTGTGTGTGTGTGTGTGTGTGTGTGTGTGTGTGTGTGTGTGTGTGTGTGTGTGTGTGTGTGTGTGTGTGTGTGTGTGTGTGTGTGTGTGTGTGTGTGTGTGTGTGTGTGTGTGTGTGTGTGTGTGTGTGTGTGTGTGTGTGTGTGTGTGTGTGTGTGTGTGTGTGTGTGTGTGTGTGTGTGTGTGTGTGTGTGTGTGTGTGTGTGTGTGTGTGTGTGTGTGTGTGTGTGTGTGTGTGTGTGTGTGTGTGTGTGTGTGTGTGTGTGTGTGTGTGTGTGTGTGTGTGTGTGTGTGTGTGTGTGTGTGTGTGTGTGTGTGTGTGTGTGTGTGTGTGTGTGTGTGTGTGTGTGTGTGTGTGTGTGTGTGTGTGTGTGTGTGTGTGTGTGTGTGTGTGTGTGTGTGTGTGTGTGTGTGTGTGTGTGTGTGTGTGTGTGTGTGTGTGTGTGTGTGTGTGTGTGTGTGTGTGTGTGTGTGTGTGTGTGTGTGTGTGTGTGTGTGTGTGTGTGTGTGTGTGTGTGTGTGTGTGTGTGTGTGTGTGTGTGTGTGTGTGTGTGTGTGTGTGTGTGTGTGTGTGTGTGTGTGTGTGTGTGTGTGTGTGTGTGTGTGTGTGTGTGTGTGTGTGTGTGTGTGTGTGTGTGTGTGTGTGTGTGTGTGTGTGTGTGTGTGTGTGTGTGTGTGTTGTACCCGACAGCCGGCCGACCGATTTAGTTGTACAACCGTTAGTCCAGAAAGCCACTGCGCATCCGCTAGGAAAAATATTCAGATTCGGATTTTTTGCACAATCTTACTCAAAAAGGACCCCTTTTAACAAATTTGCATGTTGCCAGGTCCAAAAATGGGGCAAAATTTTTTTAAACGTTTTTTTTTTGTTTTTTTTTTTCTAAAATTATTTTTATTTTTTTTATTTTAATTAATTATTTTTTTTTGCATTGAACAAAGTTTTTTAGGTTTCTTGGAACATTTCAAACAGAAAAGGTTTATAGTAATTTTTCTCTAAAGTTGATAGTTTTTGACATATAAGCGATTAAAAATTTAAAAATTGCGAAATCGACCATTTTTAACCCTCAGAAACTATGTGAAAAACTGAAAATTTCGATGTTACAAAGGTAAGAAGATATTCTCTGAACATCGATTGGTGAAATCCCGAAGAGCTTTTTGCAATACAATACCGAAAACCCCATTGTTTTTTATTTGCCAATCAAGCGGGCGTTCGATTGGCAACCGTTGCATGTATAGGTATGTAACATGCGTAAATATATGCGCGGAAAAATATTTCGATTCAATTTTTTTCACCATCTTGCTTGAAAATATCCCCTCTTAACAAATTTGTATGTTGCCAGGATCAAAAAGTCAAAATTTGTTTTAAACGTTTTTTTTTTGTTTTTCCTAAAACCAATTTTTTTGCATCGGACAATTTTTTTTTTGTTTTTTGGATCATTCCAAATAGAAAAGACCTTAAGTGACTTTTATGTAAATGTGATAGTTTTCGAGATATAAGCGATTGAAATTTTAAAAATTGCAAAATCGGCCATTTTTAACCCTCAAAAACTATGTGAAACACCAAAAATTTCAATGATACCAAGGTACGTAGATATTCTAAGAATATCGATTGATGAAATCCCGAAGGGCTCTTTACAATACAGTATCGAAAACCCCTTTATTTTGTAATTACTAATCAAGTGGGAGCGACACTATTTTCAAGATATATCTTCGTAAATTGAATGTTATTAACAGCCTACCCTGTACACATATGTCCCGACTAAACCACCCAATTGTCGTGTCCGACTACGTTGGGCCCTACGGTTGGTGTGTGTGTGTGTGTTGTACCCGACAGCCGGCCGACCGATTTAGTTGTACAACCGTTATAGTATTAGTCCAGAAAGTTATAGTTGTACCGTTATAGTTGTACAACCGTATTAGTCCAGAAAGCCATTGAGCATCCGCTAGGAAAAATATTCTGATTCGGATTTTTTGCACAATCTTACTCAAAAAGGAATCCTTTTAACATATTTGCACGTTGCCAGGACCAAAAGTGGGTCAAAATTTTTTTAAACGTTTTTTTTTTTGTTTTTTCTCCTAAAATTATTTTTTTTGCATCGAACAAAGTTTTTTAGGTTTCTTGGATCATTTCAAACAGAAAAGGTCTATAGTGACTTTTCTCTAAAGTTGATAGTTTTTGACATATAAGCGATTAAAAATTTAAAAATTGCGAAATCGGCCATTTTTAACCCTCAGAAACTATGTGAAAAGCTGAAAATTTCGATGTTACAAAGCTAAGAAGATATTCTTTGAACATCGATTGATGAAATCCCGAAGAGTTTTTTGCAGGACAATATCGAAAACCCCTTTGTTTTTTGCCAATCAAGCGGGCGTTTGATTGGCAACCGTTGCATGTATATGTAACATGCGTAAATATGTATATGCGCGGAAAAATATTTTGATTCAATTTTTTTTCACCATCTTGCTTGAAAATATTCCCTCTTAACAAATTTGTATGTTGCCAGGATCAAAAAGTCAAAATTTTTTTAAACGTTTGTTTTTTGTTTTTTCCTAAAACTAATTTTTTTGCACACGACAAGTTTTTTTTGTTTTTTGGATCATTCCATTGGATCATTCAATGATACCAAGGTACGTAGATATTCTAAGAATATCGATTGATGAAATCCTGAAGGGCTCTTTACAATACAGTATCGAAAACCCCTTTATTTTTTAATTGCTAATCAAGTGGGAGCAACACTATTTTCAACCGTTGTTCTTAATGTGTATATGCAATCGGAAAACATTTTAAGTTTCAAAAAATTGTTTAAAATTTTTTTTGACACATTTTTGACCCTGGCAACATGCAAATTTGTTAATAGGAAACCTTTTTAAGCAAGATGGTGAAAAAAACATGAATCAGAATATTTTTCCGCACATAGTATATTTACGCATATTACATACATGCAACGGTTGAAAATAGTGTCGCGCCCGCTTGACTAGCAATTAAAAAACAAAGGGATTTTCGATATTGTATTGCAAAAAGCTCTTCGGGACTTAATCAATCGATATTCTTAGAATATCTAGGTACTTTGGTATCATTGAAATTTTCGCTGTTTTACATAGTTTTTGAGGGTTAAAAATGGCCGATTTTGCAATTTTTATATATTCAATCGCTTATATCTCGAAAACTATCACCTTTACAGAAAAGTCACTTAAGATATTTTCTATTTGGAATAATCCAAAAAACCTAAAAAAATTTGTCCGATGCAAAAAATTAGTTTTAGAAAAAAACAAAAATCAAACGTTTAAAAAATTTGACTTTTTGATCATGGCAACATAAAAATTTGTTAAGGGGGACATTTTCAAGCAAGATGGTAAAAAAAAATTGAATCGAAATATTTTTCCGCATATATATTTACTCATGTTATGTTCTTACGGTGTCAGTTGGACAATTATAAAAACAAAATTTGACACCAAGTGTCGGCTTCTTCTGTAAAACATAGGCGGCGCAATAGAAATTAAATAATACATTTTTATTTTTCAATTATTAAGGTCTAATATTTGTTAAACAGTAATACTTATTTTTATATTGACCATTAGCTCCGATGATGACAATTTTGTCGAAAGCGCTTAACTAAGGAAATAAAATACACACTTTAATACATAATATATATCATACGAGTAATGTCATCCCTATGAGCGTGATGACGTAATCGATGATTTTTAAAATGAGAGTAGGGGTCGTATGATAGCTCATTTTAAAGGTTACTGAATTTTGTATTCAGTAATGTAAATACTAATGTAATTGTTTATATGGGATGCCCAAAAAAAATTTTAATTAAATTAATTGATTCTAATTGACAAAAAAATTGACTCAAAGAAGATTGTAGAGTGTATATAAGTTATTTAATTCAAAGTACATTTTACTGTTGTCACAATAGAAACAAATGTTTATTTGATAAATAAACATTGTTTTTCGCTTAAATTCAATGTTTAAACCAGCTCCCGCCAACCACCTACCTCTTGGAAGTTTGAACATTTAATGTAAGCGAAAAGCAATGCTTATTTGTCAAATAAACATTTTTTTTCTATTTTCTGACAGCAGTAAAATGTATTTTGAATTAATAAATTACATACATCCTTCTTTTACGTACATCCTTCTTTTTTTGTCAATTTATTTAATTTAAAAAATATTTTTTGGATAGTCTGTACAAATAATTATGTTAATATTTACATATATTACTAAATACAGAATTGAATAACCTTTCAAATGAGACATCACGCGACCCTAGTCTCGTTTAAAAAAAAATCATCGACTACGTCATCACACCCGTATGGATGACGCCACTCGTATTATATATATGCCAAAATATCAAAGTTTAAAAATAAAAATCAACCTGTTTCGGGATGTTTCCTTAAAGTCGCAGGTTTATGAAATAACGAATTTATTCCAAACATTTGCACCATACTGTATTTATATTAAATAAGAATTGTTTTACATGACTAAATAAGGATTTACATGACTAAATCGTCCGTTGGATTGTCACTAGTATTCTCGTTGGTATCACATTCAAACGGTCGCCAAAAAGCCATATTTAATATGTATTTACAACAACTTATTCCTACTGTCTAACTAAAACACAAGCCTACCTTTTGCACAAAAATATTAAAAATATACGTGCGCTTACTATCGTATTACGACGATACTGGCTATATCGCTGAGAAACCCGAGATCACATTTTTGACAGGTAACGATAAAGTCTTAGCGTAAGCACTTCCGAAGAATTTGACTAATTATACTTCAGTAATGCCCAATAAGATCAGTTAGACAGCAATAAGTCACAGCTGCCACAGTCCATCTGGATAATACCGGTAGTGATCAATTACAAAAATGTTTATACTTATTTCTATGCTCGTCGTAGAATCACTGACTGGACCCCAAAAATTCATCTGTTGCAATTGACATCGTATTAACTTTTATTAAAATTTAAAATTAATGATTAAAAGTACACAATACAAATGACATTAAATTTAATGTGCTTATTAATTTGAAAACTAAAAAATAAGAGTACAATTTTAATATAAAAATAAAATAAATATAAGTCTATCACGACGGACGACTATACTGTTTATTTGTGTTTATATTGCTTGCCGCCTTTGAAAAATGAGAAGGCATTTTTGAGAGATAACGATATGCTTATAAGCGTAAGTACATCCGAAAAATTTGACCAATTACATTTCAGTATTGCCCAATAAGATGCGTTGGAAAGTAATAAGCCACACCAGTGTTCATGTGGACAATATACGGGGAATGATCAATTACAAAAATGTTTATCGTACACATTACACATTACAAATCTCTATGCTCGCGTAGAATTATTGACCGGACCCCAAAAATTCGTCTGGTCCAATTCAGATCGTTTGGACATGCAACGGTTGCTAATCAAGCGCCCGCTTGATTGACAAATAAAAAAACAAAGGGGTTTTCGATATTGTATTGCAAAAAACTCTTCGGGATTTCATCAATCCATGTTCAAAGAATATCTTCTTACCTTGGCAACATCGAAATTTTCAGTTTTTCACATAGTTTCTGAGGGTTAAAAATGGCCGATTTCGCAATTTTTAAATTTTTAATCGCTTATATGTCAAAAACTATCAACTTTAGAGAAAAGTCACTAAAGACCTTTTCTGTCTAAAATGATCCAAAAAACCTAAAAAAAACTTTGTTTGATGCAGAAAAAATAATTTTAGGAAAAAGAAACAAAAAGAAAACGTTTAAAAAAATTTTGACCCACTTTTGGACCTGGCAACATGCAAATTTGTTAAAAGGGGTCCTTTTTGAGTAAGATTGTGCAAAAAATTCAAATTGGAATATTTTTCCTAGCCGATTCGCAGTGGCTTTCTGGACTACGTGCTATTCCGACAGCCCGACAGACTATAGTAATGGTCAGAACTTGTTAAATTATTTATATGGGAAATAAGCCACAATTAAAATGAAAAAAATAATTTTATTAACGTTTCGACGCCCAAATCGGGTGCCGTTGTCAAAATATAAAATATTACTAAAATAAACAAAAGTGTTGTTGCTAAGCAAAAAAATTCTTCTAATAATTTATTTAATCTCACTCATTTATATTGGCAATTCAGACATATATTATACATTTTAAAGTAGAAGACTTTAAAATGATATTGCCAATATTTATGAGTTGCGTTCCTGGGACGACTTACTGAAAAATAGTTCATTCGATTACATGAAATCAACCCTAACTCAAGAATATCCGTCATAAAAAATTATAGCATGTGATCTGTCTTTAAAAAGACAACCAAATGCAACGGCAGTAAAATTCTCGCGTTAGAGACTTCATAGTAAATCACAAGGAAAAACCAGGAAAAACCCTGTGATACTATCCCGACATCGTAAGTATTTGGTCTTACATTAATTTACTCTCAAAAAATAATACCAAATTCTGACTTGTGACATGTTTAAATTATAAATAATATTAATAATACTAGATATATAAGTAATACTAAAATATAAAATATGTACTAGCTCGATATTATTGACTTACTAATCTTGGTATTTTCTTTCTATTGACTTCCTCTTTTAAACTATGCTGTTACTCATCCATCTATTCCAAAATTAGACATAATCAGCTCAGTGGAGAAAATATCCCAGTGTCTATCAACTCATGAAAAAGAACAATATAGGGTACTATGTAAACTTGAATTGGAAAAGTCTAATCAAATTGAACAGAACATCAGCAAAGAGGAAATGAAAGCTTTAAAAACTTTAAGAAATGATGACTCCATAACAATCCTACCAGCGGATAAAGGCAATGCAACTGTAATAATGAATAAAATACAATATGAGGACAAAATCACAGATCTAATTACAAATGGACCTTATAGCAAATTAACGAAGGATCCAACGAAGACACTGGAAAACAAAATATATAGAACTTTATTCAAATTTAAAAATGATCTAACATACTATCAAAGAAAATTAATGACACCTCACTACAGTAAGACACCACATTTTTATGGAGTGCCGAAAATTCATAAAGCGAGCATACCACTTAGACCCATTTGTAGTACCATCAATTCTCCTTGTAGTGAACTATCAAAATTCTTATTAAACATTCTAAAACCATTTGCTAATAATGATGACACTTTTATAAAAAATACAAAACATTTTTTAAACAAATTATCAACTATTGAATTTAATCCAAATAATATTTTAGTAAGTTTTGACATAAACAGTTTATTTACAAATGTACCATTAGATAAAACTTTAAACATAATCAAAACGAAATTAGAGAATGATAATACATTGGCAACTAGGACAAGACTAAATGTATCAGCTATAATGGAGTTATTGACATTATGTACCAATAATACCTATTTTCAACTAAACAATGAATTCTATAAACAAAATTTTGGTCTAGCAATGGGCTCTTCTTTATCTCCATTATTGGCTAATATATTTATGGAGGATTTCGAAACTAATATTATTTCTAAACAAAATTTAAAACCCACAGTATGGTGGAGATATGTAGATGATGTGTTTTCAATATGGCCTCATAGATCAGAATTGTTGGATACGTTCCTGAATATTATAAACGATCAAGAAGAGACAATAAAATTTACAATGGAAAAGGAATACAATAACAGTCTACCTTTCCTCGATGTTTTGATCTCAAAGAAGGATATTGGATATGAGACTCAAGTGTATAGAAAACCAACACACACCAACAGATATCTCAATTACAAGTCAAATCACAACATCAACGTTAAAAAGGGAATCATTAAATCCTTATATGATAGAGCCAAAATTACTTGTTCTAACGAAAATTCCTTTTTAGCAGAAAAACAATTGTTAACATCTGTTTTATTAAAAAATGATTATCCTTTTTCGTTTATAAATAAGGAATTGTCAAGATTGGATCGAATGGAAGAGAACAACTTAGAACGGGATCCTACAACATTCACCAGAAATAATACGAGGAAAATATCAATACCATATATAAAAGGACTATCCGAGAAACTTAAAACAATAGGAAATAAATTCAACATTTCAACAACATTCAAAACAACAAACACATTGAGATCTATTCTATCTAAAACTAAACCTAACAATGATCAAGAAAGAACAAAGAATTGCATTTATAAAATACCTTGTGAATGCGAACAATTTTATTTAGGTGAGACATCAAGACCATTAAACGTTAGAATAAGTGAACATCAAGCTTATATTAAAAATAGAGAATTTGAGAGATCTCAAATATGTCAACACACATGGGATAATGAACATAGAGTTCAGTGGAGAGATTCAAGTATAGTCCTGAAAGAATCAGATAGTAAAAAGAGAAAAATCAAAGAAGCGGCTCTAATTATGCTAAATGAAACCAATTGTGTAACAAATTCCTCGGTAGAATGCAGTAGGATGTGGTTACCCATACTGAAAGAGGAAGTCAATAGAAAGAAAATACCAAGATTAGTAAGTCAATAATATCGAGCTAGTACATATTTTATATTTTAGTATTACTTATATATCTAGTATTATTAATATTATTTATAATTTAAACATGTTACAAGTCAGAATTTGGTATTATTTTTGAGAGTAAATTAATGTAAGACCAAATACTTACGATGTTGGGATAGTATCACAGGGTTTTTCCTGGGTTTCCCTTGTGATTTACTATGAAGTCTCTAACGCGAGAATTTTACTGTCGTTGCATTTGGTTGTCTTTTTAAAGACACATCACATGCTATAATTTTTTATGACGGATATTCTTGAGTTAGGGTTGATTTCATGTAATCGAATGAACTATCTTTCAGTAAGTCGTCCCAGGAATGCAACTCATAAATATTGGCAATATCATTTTAAAGTCTTCTACTTTAAAATGTATAATATATGTCTGAATTGCCAATATAAATGAGTGAGATTAAATAAATTATTAGAAGAATTTTTTTGCTTAGCAACAACACTTTTGTTTATTTTAGTAATATTTTATATTTTGACAACGGCACCCGATTTGGGCGTCGAAACGTTAATAAAATTATTTTTTTCATTTTAATTGTGGCTTATTTCCCATATAAATAATTAATCATAAAAATGTCACAAGGAAATAGCTTCAGAACAACGTCAGAACTTGTGTAGCAGCAGGGATGGTGGAGAAGTTCAGTCTTGTCGAATAGTATGGTCGGACGGGTCTAGGCCATTCAATCTCACATTGATCTCTCGCCTTTTTGTCGAGGTCCTCATAGCTGGACAGTGTAATTCCAAGGTATTTTATTTCCTTTACTTGTTCAATACTGATGCCATCAATTTCTATTTTACTATTATTTCTGATTATTATTGTTTTACTTTTCTGTGAGGAGATTGTCATATTAAATTACCTGCTCTTATGTTAAATCTGTGGACAAGTCTTTGCAGACTATCTTCACCTTGGGCTGTCAATATTGCGTCATCTGCGTAACAGAGTAGCAGAGTATTTTGGCTTCTTTGTTTTACATTATGTATCCTCATCCTTTGTTAACACTTTTGATAAGGGAACATCCATAAACTACGTCGTAAAAATTTTGGAGTTTTTATTACCCTCCCCCTCCCATCGTAAAGCGTCGTTTGCAGTTGAACCCCCCTCATACCGACGTCGCAATTGCAACTCATGACCCCCCTTTAGTGATTTTTTTAATTCCATTTTATTTCTAGATTTTTAAAAGTTAGCTCTCAAAGTTTATTTACGAATGCATGCAAATCAGTATTACTATGTAGCTCATTAATATCCGCGTACTCTCTCAATTCACTGTAGAACTAATAATTAGCTTTATAGGGACAAAAGACAACACTTTTATCGGAGTTCCTATGCTTTCTTAACTGCATCATATAAATCCGGACACTTATTTTGTTTTGATTCCAATGCCATTTCTTTTATTAAGCATAAATAGATACAATGTACTAACTACATAGAATATAATATTTTATTTCTATTCATTTTTTTTTAAATGTTTTCACACAGAGTATTCAGCAAATAAGTGAACAGTTTAATATTTTTATTGCTTCCAGACGTTGTTCTGAAAAGAAGCGTTTGTTTAAAGACATAGGACAATGTTTTATTGTTTGTTATTCTGTATAAAACTGCTAGCAATAGTATTAAGGCTGTGAGTGATAAAAATGAAATGAAAAGTATACGATAAAAGTAATATACAAATTCTTTTTCATTCTAAAATAGGGTATATTTTTTATATTCGTGAACTTCAAACGACGTCGGATGTGCACTTATGGCCCCCTCCCCCCTGTCGTATACCCTCATAATAAGCAAAGTCCCCCCTCCCCCTTTTCAACGACATAGTTTATGAATGCTCCCTACTTTCTTCCATGATTAAATTAAAGAGAATACCGTTCAATGAGTCCCTCTACCCTCTGTCTTATTCCGTTGCCTATGTATATGAGTCCTGTAAGTTGTCATGTATTCTGACTTCCATTTTGTTATTTTGCTAGATGTTTTCAATAGTTTTTATGATATTTATGGAGACTTTTCTATTTTACAGAAGATGGATTGAGCTTACTCTACCAAATGCTCTCTTCAAGTAAATCCGACACAGAAATGCTGGTTTATTCTAGTGATTTCTCAGTAATTTGCTTTATGACGAATATTACATCTGCACACGATAGTTCAGTACGAAATCCTTGATGTTGTATGTTAAAATGTCAAAAGGAAAATAAAGGAAACAAAAATGTGTAGTATGAAATCTTAGGCCTGTCTTTGATTGCTGTGTGGGTAGACTGCATGCAACATTTCTCAATAGTGATCATGTTTGTCTGATATATATTTGGAAATTGAGGCTTTTCGCGGTTTTGTTCCACTTTGTCTTTAACAATATCCAAATTATAAAGTTATTCATACATTACAGTGGGTGATCATATTATTAGAGCCACCTAATAAACTTCAATGTTTTAGAGGAAGGGTATACAGGGTGAGTTATGAGGAACTGTACATACTCCTACCTTGTATAGAGGCTCCTATGGGGAATAAAAAATGACCATTAAAAAGTGGCTGCTCCCATTGTTTTTTAGTATACAGGGCGAGTTTAGCATTTTAAAAGAAAATTTGTATTCGTCATAATTTTTGAACAGTCAGATCGATGTGTCTCTTATTTTGGTCAATTGTTACACTATTACCATCTAATCAACTGATTTATTCCAACTAGAAAAAAATCAGGTCCGGCTTTAAAAAATTGGGTCTATAAGAGGTAAGAGTATATACAGTTTCTCATGACTCACCCTGTATAATTGAGCTGTATCATATATTAATTAATTTGTTTCCATTTGGCTGTCTTGTTACACTTTATGAAAGTGCAATAAATAGTCTGACAATAGTGGCAACATGCATGTGTGGCAATGCGTGACTCAGATGCCATTGTTTGTCAGTGCTGCCCAGCCTAGCTTGCAACTCGTGTGCCTATTATTTTGTATTCTTGGTGTTTAGAGTTATAATAAACTTTGTAAGTTTCCATTGCCCTCTAGTGATATTCTGACAGTCCTATACTATATTTTGTAAATTTAGTAAAAATTGCGCGTTCGTTACAGTAGTTGTACCAGAACATCATGGGAAATCCAAAGACATCTCACCAAGGAAAATAGCAGAAATAAAAACTTTAATATTCAATATGGTAGGGGAGCAAAGTATGCTAAATGTGCAGTCACTCGAGCGCTTTGGGGACCTATTGGGTTGTGAAGAGTAGGTCCTAAAGCCAAAAAAAGTTAAGTAAAGTTTTCCATTTTAGTGGGCGCTTGCCATTTTTTAATTTAATTTTCCATTTCCAACAATCGTTTTTTCCGTATATAACGCCATCTATCCATAATTTGAAAGAATGTTTCGAATAAAAGTTACTTATTTTTACGTAAGAAATCCAAATCTGCAATAAAAAATGGGGACTCCTATTTAGGATTTTAAAGTAACCCCCACCCCACCTCCGTGGGATGTCGTGTGTGGTACCATTGTATAGATTTTTCAAAAATATTGAATAAGTGTATTTTACAGTTTTTCGATCTGATGTTCATTTCGCGAAATATCGCGGGATTCGTATTTAAAATATTAAATTTACCCCCACCCCTCTCCGTGGGAAGTCGTGTTTAGTATCATTCAATAGATTTTTAAAAAATATTGAACACAATTTTTTTAGTTTTTCGATCTGTCATTTATTTCGCAAAATATTCGCTTTTTTCTTGTGAAATTTTGGGACTCACCCATTTCCTTACGCCCGGCTCAAATCGTCAGATTTTTGAAATATACACTCTTTTGCATGTATTTAACTTACCTTATCTTAATCTGACAATTTCGAGTTTTTTAAGGATATATTTTCTTTTTCGGGCCCCACTTAACGAACTCCCCTGTGTTAGCAGCCAATATATGGTAGAGGTACATCTGCAGGGTACCAGCTTTCTCCCCATATGATAATCTGACGCGCTCGAGTAACTGCAAAAATCCCCGCTTGGGCTCCCCTACCAATACTAATCACTCCAACAGAAACATAGCATCCATTTCTAAAGTTTCAAAGGCAACGTGGACCGTATAAAGAAAAATGTACATACCATTATTAAACAAAAGTAAAATTTTCTGAGGTGGCTCTGATAATATGATCACCCACTGTATTTCCTGATCACAGAATTCCACACAGCTCTAGGGCAAAAACAGACGAACCACTTTGCAGCGCTACTCTGTGGATCCACAAAGTGGCTTAAACAGGCGATTTTGTAGCGCCAATGATTTTGTAATGGACGTCACAGTGGCGAGGATCGGTGATAGTGGCTGGCCACTATCGCCAACCCTCGCCACTGTGGCGTCCATTACAAAATCATTGGGGCCACAAAATCACCTGTTTACGCCACTTTGTGGATCCACAGAGTAGCGCTGCAGAGTGGTTTGTCTGTTTTTGCGCTAAGTATACCACTTCGCTATTTTTGGACCCACCAGGAATGGATTGTTTTTTTATAGACCAGCGTTTCTCAACCTGTGGGGCGCGCCCCCATAGGGGGGCGCTTTTTTAGTAATGGGGGGGCGTGAGCATATAAAAAAATACACTAACATCATTAACTAATTTACTAAAATCGAAGCAAAACAAAACTCTGACAAAATAAAAAATAAAATACACATGAACACTCAATAGGAGTTATAATCATAAAGAGCACTCAATACTAAAAAGTAAGATTTTACTGTTTTTTGTCAAATTTATTGAACGAGGGGGGGGGCGCGGCGAAAATAATTATGGAAGATTGGGTCGCAAAGGGTAAAAGGTTGAGAAACACTGTTATAGACTCTTGGTTTTTGTTTCTTTTCTGAACTTATCACAGCATCACCGTAAACATTTCTCGAGCTCTGTGGTGAATCCAACCCAGTTGGCTCTTTTGAAATTCAATCTTGGACTAGGAATAGAAGTGATAAGGGGTACTTGAATTGCTATTTCTATTATGACTGGAATGTGTTGACTTTGCATAAATTCTTTAGGCCATTTATGGTGTGACCATTAGAAGCTGTTATTTGTGATATTACGAAATGCCGTACTTGTAGAGATTGTATTCCCACCTCCTGGCATCTCTATCTGCTCTGACAGCCAGGCAGCGCTAAGGGCTTTGGATGCACCCAAGATCAGCTCTAAGCTGGTTCTTGAGTGCAAGAAAGCACTGGATGATGTTGCTTTGACCAACAGGGGTAGGTTGGTATTAGTCCAGAAAGCCACTGCGCATCCGCTAGGAAAAATATTCCGATTAAGATTTTTTGCACAATCTTACTCAAAAAGGACCCCTTTTAACAAATTTGCATGTTGCCAGGACCAAAAGTAAGTCAAAAATTTTTTAAACGTTTTTTTTGTTTTTTTTTTTTCTAAAATTATTTTTTTTTGCATGGAACAAAGTTTTTTTAGGTTTTTTGGATCATTCCAAACAGATAAGGTCTTTAGTGACATTTCTCTAAAGTTGATAGTTTTTGACATATAAGCGACTAAAATTTGAAAAATTGCGAAATTGGCCATTTTTAACCCTCAAAATCTATGTGAAAACTGAAAATTTGAATGTTGCCAAGGTAGGTAGATATTCTTTAAACATCGATTGATGAAATCCCGAAGAGTTTTTTGCAATACAATATTCAAAACTCCTTTGTTTTTTAATTGCTAATCAAGCGTGCGCGACACTATTTTCCACCGACAATATGGTGCAAATGAAAGGAATAAATTCGTTATTTTGTAAACCGGCTACTTTAGGGAAAAATCCCGAAACAGGTAGATTTTTATTTTTAAGTTATGATATTTTGGCATATATGGTATACTAGTGACGTCATCCATCTGGGCGTAATGACGTAATCGATGATTTTTTTAAATGAGAATAGGGGTCGTGTGCTAGCTCATTTGAAAGGTTCTTTAATTCTCTATTCAGTAATATAAACATTTATATATAATTATTTATATAGGGTGTCCTTCTACTTCTTTTTTTGTCAAATAATTTAATTAAATAAAAAATTTTTGGACACCCTGTATAAATAATTATGTAAATGTTTACATTACGAAATAGAGAAGAAGAACCTTTCAAATGAGCTACCACACGACCCCTATTCTCATTTAAAAAAATCATCGATTACGTCATCACGCCCAGACGGATGACGTCACTAGTATACCATATATGCCACAATATCATAACTTAAAAATAAAAATCGACTTGTTTCGGGTTTTTTCATTAAAGTGGCCGGTTTACGAAATAACGAATTTATTCCTTTCATTTGCACCATACTGTATACACATGCAACGGTGGAAAATAGTGTCGCGCACGCGTGATTAGAAATTAAAAAACAAAGGAGTTTTGAATAATGTATTGCAAAAAACTCTTCGTGATTTCATTAATCGATGTTTAAAGAATATCTACCTACCTCGGCAACGTTCAAATTTTAAGTTTTTCACATAGTTTTTAAAGGTTTAAAACGGCCGATTTCGCAATTTTTCAATTTTTAATCGCTTATATGTCAAAAACTATCAACTTAAGAGAAAAGTCACTAAAGACCTTTTCTGTTTGGAATGATAGAAAAAAACTACTTTGTTCCATGCAAAAAAAATTATTTTAGGAAAAAACAAAAAAAGAACGTTTAAAAATTTTTTGACCCACTTTTGGTCCTGGCAATATGCAAATTTGTTAAAAGGAGTCCTTTTTGAGTAAGATTGTGCAAAAAATCCGAATCGGAATATTTTTCCTAGCGGATGCGCAGTGACTTTCTGGACTATATAGGTATCGGGACAAACAGGTGTGGAAGGCAACGAACGGGCTTACGTCCTGACAAGACAGGGCTCATCCACTCTGCCTTTGGGGACCCGAACCTGTGAATGGGGTGCCCTTCAGTACTGGTCGGGGTAGGCTCAGGGAGCTTCTTCTGTGGAGGTTCCAGGACTCCTGGGCCAGCTGTCAAGGTTTAAGACAAGTTAAACTCCACATAATGAGGCCATCCAAAAGTCTCGTAGCCCAACTGCTTCTTTTAGATCGTAGAGATACTCTCTGGTGGTCAGTATGCTCACCGGCCACTGTAGACTCCGATGGCACCTTCATTTGCTTGTACAAGCGGATGACTCACAATGTCGTCTGTGTAATGAGGAGGAGGAAACCACCTCACATGTCCTCTGGGAATGCCCGGCATTGGCCCATCAGAGGTGGCAGATCCTGGGATCGGCATCTTAGTCCGATCAATGAACACAAAACTTTACGAAAACCTCCAAAAAAATAAAAGAATGATAAAAATCTGGAAATAGGTAGTTGAAATTGTCTATTATTATATAAGAAAAAGTTGTATAAGTACAATTCTTCATCCCCTCCATTTTACTAAAATTTGGAAATACTTTCTTAGGGGTTAAAAAACATATTTCAACGTAAGTCCGGAATAGGATAAAATGACTAATTCTAAGCAACTTTTGTTCTATAGAGTTTTTTCACCAAGTCAATACTTTTCGAGTTATTTGCGAGTGAATATGTTCATTTTTAACAAAAACAAAACATGTTTTTGGGCGGTTTTTCACAGATAACTCAAAAAGTAAGTATTTTAGTGAAAAAAATATTCTTAGCAAAAATATAGCTAATAAAAACAAAAAAATGGTGTATTCATGAAGACTCTAGACTCAGTAGAAGCAGAGTTGTAGCTAATGAAATGTAGGTTCTTATTCATCAAACTCCAAATCGAATATTTCAACGTGAAATAACCAAAAAACGAAGCACTTTTCGGGGAAAACTCATTACAACTGTTTTAAAGTGTTTAAAAAAGGTTTATTCTTGTTTTCTACAAAAACTTCTAACATTAAAAATAAGTTAGTTACGCTCAAAATATTGTTGATCCCTTTTATTTTTTGGTAAAAAATCGCGAAAATCACCCCAATTAGCTTGCCAAATAAAATTAATCATTACCGCTTTACAAGTTACTTTACTTATGTATTATTTATATGATCTATAAGTTTGATTGGTCCAATGTGCTCATTTTTGAAGAAAAAAAATGGTTTTAAAATAAAACATTTTTTTTATTTAAAAAAAAAATTCCAATTTTTTTCAAGTTAACTTAAAAATTATTTGTAATACCAAAAATCTCAAACAGTAATAAATTGTACGTTTTGCTTTTCTGAATATTTTGGATTTTTTGTTTTCTTCTTAGACAAAAATTAGTTATGCTGTGGCTGTTCAAAATTTGCCTAAACTCGTGATTAGTTACTCGTTTAAGCCATTTTAACTATAGCCTTTTCAAAAATAAGCACTTTAAACTGATGAACTTACAAATCATATAGAGAATACATAATCAAAGTAACTTGTGAAGCGATAATGATTAAATTTATTTGTGGTGCTAGTTAGGGGGTGATTTTCGTGATTCTTTTTACCACAACTGATACTCATATCAGCTCTTTTGTAGCTGGAATATTGTATGCGCCACTCATTTTTACGGCGTTTAGCGGTTTTTTATTCTTGTGTCAGGAGTTTTTCAAGTTTTTTATAAATTAAATGTATGAAGTTGAATGTAATGTTTCTCGATTACACGTTAAGCGTGATAAAGGGTCGCCTTTGTCGCATTCTCTCCCAAATGATATAGTAGTTACGACACCAGACTTGTGATAAGACAATCCGAGTTCATATCCCAGGCATCCTAATAATAATTATTATGGCCGGCAAATGAACTCAGATTGCACGATCAATCTTAGCGTCGTATCCATTACAACTACATAAACCATTTCAGCGATAATGTTTGAATTGATTATACTTTTGGAGCTCGATTACTTCTGAAACGCTTAACCGATTTTGATCATTAAACATGAGTTTGAAACGTATTGATAAGTAATATCTGATACATCCAAGGTCAAGTATGATAACTGAAGGAATTACAGAAATTATTGAACTTGAAAATCCGTTTTCTCAATAAGAAATAGATTTGATCATACTTATGAAGACTATAACTTAAAAATTCGAATTTTCCCAGATATGAGGTATACACCGTTAGATTCGTCTACAGTCCTCCTACAAACGCTCAGTTATTGGCGTAATTCGTAGGTTGAAATTTTGAGTAATAAAGTTTGAAAGACGAAGCAAGTTTTCAATCCTAATAGTAAATTAATAATATTGAAAAATATTAAAAATCACTAAAAGATTTTTAAATTGAAAACTTATTGGTACATTTTCATGGTAACACCTCCAAGACTTCTATAATTTGCAAGTCATATGGATGCTGCAGTGAAGATGAGAGAGAAGGAATTCTACACTTTGCAATTCACATCCCCCGTCTGCAGCCGGCAAAGTTCCAACTGAAAGATGCACCTGGTTACTCTACGGAGTAATACGAAAATAAAATAAAAATGTGTACCATTTTTATTCGGTTGCGATGCGAAGGCAAACCAATCTTACTTTTTAATTAGAATACGGAGTGCAGTTCAGTTCCTTTAACCGCGATTTTCTGCTCTTATTGGAGCTTTATCAGAAGAAACGTAGGCACTGTTCTCCATACTCCAACTAAATTGCATCGAGAGGTTTTCCCACACATCGCAACCAAATGGATGATAATAGGTGGCTAGCGCCATCTGGCAATTGAAAGACGAAGCAAGTTTTCAATCCTAATAGTAAATTAATAATATTGAAAAATTTAAAAATCACTAAAAGATTTTTAAATTGAAAACTTATTGGTACATTTTCATGGTAACACCTCCAAGACTTCTATAATTTGCAAGTCATATGGATGCTGCAGTGAAGACGAGAGGGAAGGAATTCTACACTTTGCAATTCACATCCCCCGTCTGCAGCCGGCAAAGTTCCAACTGAAAGATGCACCTGGTTACTCTACGGAGTAATACGAAAATAAAATAAAAATGTGTACCATTTTTATTCGGTTGCGATGCGAAGGCAAACCAATCTTACTTTTTAATTAGAATACGGAGTGCAGTCCAGTTCCTTTAACCGCGATTTTCTGCTCTTATTGGAGCTTCATCAGAAGAAACGTAGGCACTGTTCTCCATACTCCAACTAAATTGCATCGAGAGGTTTTCCCACACATCGCAACCAAATAGATGATAATAGGTGGCTAGCGCCATCTGGCAATTGAAAGACGAAGCAAGTTTTCAATCCTAATAGTAAATTAATAATATTGAAAAATATTAAAAATCACTAAAAGATTTTTAAATTGAAAACTTATTGGTACATTTTCATGGTAACACCTCCAAGACTTCCATAATTTGCAAGTCATATGGATGCTGCAGTGAAGACGAGAGGGAAGGAATTCTACACTTTGCAATTCACATCCCCCGTCTGCAGCCAGCAAAGTTCCAACTGAAAGATGCACCTGGTTACTCTACGGAGTAATACGAAAATAAAATAAAAATGTGTACCATTTTTATTCGGTTGCGATGCGAAGGCAAACCAGTCTTACTTTTTAATTAGAATACGGAGTGCAGTCCAGTTCCTTTAACCGCGATTTTCTGCTCTTATTGGAGCTTCATCAGAAGAAACGTAGGCACTGTTCTCCATACTCCAACTAAATTGCATCGAGAGGTTTTCCCACACATCGCAACCAAATGGATGATAATAGGTGGCTAGCGCCATCTGGCAATTGAAAGACGACGCAAGTTTTCAATCCTAATAGTAAATTAATAATATTGAAAAATATTAAAAATCACTAAAAGATTTTTAAATTGAAAACTTATTGGTACATTTTCATGGTAACACCTCCAAGTCTTCTATAATTTGCAAGTCATATGGATGCTGCAGTCCGTATTCTAATTAAAAAGTAAGATTGGTTTGCCTTTCAGTTGCATCTTTCAGTTGGAACTTTGCCGGCTGCAGACGGGGGATGTTAATTGCAAAGTGTAGAATTCCTTCCCTCTCGTCTTCACTGCAGCATCCATATGACTTGCAAATTATAGAAGTCTTGGAGGTGTTACCATGAAAATGTACCAATAAGTTTTCAATTTAAAAATCTTTTAGTGATTTTTAATATTTTTCAATATTATTAATTTACTATTAGGATTGAAAACTTGTGTAAATATGTAAAAAAAAGTGTAGAAAATTTTTCAATATTATTAATTTACTATTAGGATTGAAAACTTGCTTCGTCTTTCAATTGCCAGATGGCGCTAGCCACCTATTATCATCCATTTGGTTGCGATGTGTGGGAAAACCTCTCGATGCAATTTAGTTGGAGTATGGAGAACAGTGCCTACGTTTCTTCTGATGAAGCTCCAATAAGAGCAGAAAATCGCGGTTAAAGGAACTGGACTGCACTCCGTATTCTAATTAAAAAGTAAGATTGGTTTGCCTTCGCATCGCAACCGAATAAAAATGGTACACATTTTTATTTTATTTTCGTATTACTCCGTAGAGTAACCAGGTGCATCTTTCAGTTGGAACTTTGCCATCTGCAGATGGGGGATGTGAATTGCAAAGTGTAGAATTCCTTCCCTCTCGTCTTCACTGCAGCATCCATATGACTTGCAAATTATAGAAGTCTTGGAGGTGTTACCATGAAAATGTACCAATAAGTTTTCAATTTAAAAATCTTTTAGTGATTTTTAATATTTTTCAATATTATTAATTTACTATTAGGATTGAAAATTTGCTTCGTCTTTCAATTGCCAGATGGCGCTAGCCACCTATTATCATCCATTTGGTTGCGATGTGTGGGAAAACCTCTCGATGCAATTTAGTTGGAGTATGGAGAACAGTGCCCACGTTTCTTCTGATGAAGCTCCAATAAGAGCAGAAAATCGCGGTTAAAGGAACTGGACTGCACTCCGTATTCTAATTAAAAAGTAAGATTGGTTTGCCTTCGCATCGCAACCGAATAAAAATGGTACACATTTTTATTTTAATAAAGTTTGGTTTTCAGTTTTTCGGCTATAATGAGCCGTGTGTATGTTTGACCCTACCCGCTTAGACACCATTTGAAAGCTTAACTCAACGCTATTGATTTGAAATTGGAAAGAAATCCTTTGTAAAAGGTATAAAATTTTTTTTTTTTTTTATTAGAAATCCCTTAAAAGGGCTACATCACAACAAAACGTTTTCGATTTTTATAAAAAATCATCATCAGTGTTCGATCTAAAAATAAGTATAACCGATTTAATGAATATAAAGTTATTATTTAAATTTTGACAAAGGTTAGAGCAAGTTGGTTATACTTACAAACTGGATGCTAGCTGAGCCACAAAAGAAAAATATTTGGGTAAAAACCCTTTACATAAATTATAGATGCCTTAAAAGTGCATACTTCAGTAAAAAGGCCTGTGATGGTCACATGACAAACAGGATAATGCCCTAAGGTAAGGTATACAGGTTTCCCAACACGTGGGATCCAAATTGAGTTGATCACATTTCAATGACTTAATGGCAACTGAATGCAAAATGAGTGATGTTTCTGAAAGGTGTCAAAAGACAGATGGACAACGTGACGTGGAATTTACCCTGTATTCCGACAGCCAACTAATTGTTAGTAAAATATTTAATGAAAATTTACCTAGTAATAACAAACATCAACAAAGTTGTGGCTATAATTACATTTAAGTAAGTACTTTGAATATGTAAGATGAACGTGAAGTATGAAATGATTTTTATAATGAGAAATAGCCAGAATCTATGCAGCCATCTATACATGTTCCTATTCAAATTGAAGTAAGTCCAACTGTGCTGTTGAAAATTTGATTTACTATGAATTAAAAGGAGTGTTTGGTTTAATTGTACCAATGGCAGAGTAAATTAGAGAGTCTATATTAAAAGGAAGTCTGATATTAAAGTAGTGTTGAAATTAAGATAAGTTGTATGGGTCACAGGAGGAAACTGATATGATATAATGATATGTGAATTAATTGGTTAAGGTACCTGAGTGTTGATATTGGAAGTGAAGAAGAATATCAAATGAACTAATAACCTGGCAAAAGTATGAGGTCCTTTTATGTAACATAGCATCTAGGACTAAACATGTTTATGAAATAGGGATTTTTTCTATTTTTTATTTTTTATACCAAGTTATCGAGTTGAATTGAAAAGGTTTAAAACAGGATGGATGTATGTAGGTGTATTGGAAAACAAGCAATATGTGTAAAATTAGAAGGTAGTGAATAATTTGTGATTTGATATCAGAATTGTTTACTGTAATGAGGTGTGATGAAAAAGGCTGGGCGTTCCAGAAACCAGACCCCACATCCCATGGATAAGAGAGTGGAAGAATTAGTATAAAAACCTTTTATAAATATTTTTCTGAAGTTTAGTTGGACCTATAACGAAAACCTGATCAAATGGCAATAAGTTATGAAAATTGGGTGGAAGAGATCAAATAGTGTTAGAGTTGTGACTGGTCGATTTAGTAAAAACTGTGGAAAAAGTTAAAGTAGATTATTTTGGAAGACTAGTAGAAGTTAAGGGATAATGAGTTGATGTTAGAAGTGTCATCTGTTAAATGAGTAAATATGGAGGAAAAGTTAATATAAATGAAAAAAGAGTTTGGAAACAGCAAAGAAGTTTGGAAATTTAGGTTAAGAAAAAAGTTGACGATGTAAGGGATTGAAGTCACGATTGAAAGACACATGGCGGTTAACACAATTAGGGCTACTTTGCTTTTCTCTAATTATTTCCAAGTCCTCGTATAGGTCCAGTCTTAAGAAATTCTTTTGAGGTATGTTGTGTATTAGAGAAACATTTTCCGGAATGTTAAGAGTATGACTGTTTTGTTTTAAATGTTGAGAAAAGGTGGAAGTGTTCTCTCTTTTTGTGTGTTCAAGGGAACGAGATGCTAGTGACCTACAAATTCTTCCTATGTACGTAGCATCACAGTCAGAGCATTGAAGTTTATAAACCCCACTACGATTCATGTAGTTGATAGGGTCTTTGGAGTTGGAAAGACATTGTCCTAAATTATTGGAAACTTTAAAAGAGATGTGTATGTTGTCAACTGATCTCTTGATAATATTACTGATATCACCGGAAAGGCTCTCTTGATGGAAAGGTAATGAAGCATAAATGGGTCTGGTGGTCAGATCCCTGGGAAACGCAGCCTCCCTCAGAACCCTTAGTTGTCTCTTATGAAGGAGTTTGGTTATAAGGTTTGGTTCGTAACCGTTATTGAAAGCAATTTGTTTGATAGTGTTGAGTTCTTTAGTGTAGTTAGATTGAGATAGGGGGATGGTTTCTAGACGGTGTATGTAACTGTGGAAGGCAGAGTATTTATGTGACATTGGATGGTTTGAAGACAAGGGTATGACATGATCAGTCTGTGTTGGTTTCCTATAAATACTAAAATCGAAGTGGTCATTCAATCTGGTGATGGTGAGGTCGAGAAAGTTAATTGAATTGGATGATTCAAGTTCCATAGTGAACTTAATGTTGGGGTGGATTTGATTAATTTTAGAAAGCAATAGCTCAGCTGATGTGGAGGGTCCTGTTAAGAAAACTAGACAATCATCTACGTATCGAAACCAGTGTAGAATTTCAGGATTTTTCATTGCTTGTTTTCCAATACACCTACATACATCCATCCTGTTTTAAACCTTTTCAATTCAACTCGATAACTTGGTATAAAAAATAAAAAATAGAAAAAATCCCTATTTCATAAACATGTTTAGTCCTAGATGCCATGTTACATAAAAGGACCTCATACTTTTGCCAGGTTATTAGTTCATTTGATATTCTTCTTCACTTCCAATATCAACACTCAGGTACCTTAACCAATTAATTCACATATCATTATATCATATCAGTTTCCTCCTGTGACTCATACAACTTATCTTAATTTCAACACTACTTTAATATCAGACTTCCTTTTACTATAGACTCTCTAATTTACTCTGCCATTGGTACAATTAAACCAAACACTCCTTTTAATTCATAGTAAATCAAATTTTCAACAGCACAGTTGGACTTACTTCAATTTGAATAGGAACATGTATAGATGGCTGCATAGATTCTGGCTATTTCTCATTATAAAAATCATTTCATACTTCACGTTCATCTTACATATTCAAAGTACTTACTTAAATGTAATTATAGCCACAACTTTGTTGATGTTTGTTATTACTAGGTAAATTTTCATTAAATATTTTACTAACAATTAGTTGGCTGTCGGAATACAGGGTAAATTCCACGTCACGTTGTCCATCTGTCTTTTGACACCTTTCAGAAACATCACTCATTTTGCATTCAGTTGCCATTAAGTCATTGAAATGTGATCAACTCAATTTGGATCCCACGTGTTGGGAAACCTGTATACCTTACCTTAGGGCATGATCCTGTTTGTCATGTGACCATCACAGGCCTTTTTACTGAAGTATGCACTTTTAAGGCATCTATATTTTATGTAAAGGGTTTTTACCCAAATATTTTTCTTTTGTGGCTCAGCTAGCATCCAGTTTGTAAGTATAACCAACTTGCTCTAACCTTTGTCAAAATTTAAATAATAACTTTATATTCATTAAATCGGTTATACTTATTTTTAGATCGAACACTGATGATGATTTTTTATAAAAATCGAAAACGTTTTGTTGTGATGTAGCCCTTTTAAGGGATTTTTAATAAAAAAAAAATTTTTATACCTTTTACAAAGGATTTCTTTCCAATTTTGTGATTGATGGTATACAGCCAACTACAGGAAAACCTTTTTCTTTTCCTTGTGGATATTCTATTGATTTGGTGTATTTGGAGTTTTCCTGTCTCTACTCGAACCTAAGATATATATACACTCAAAAAATATGCTATTTTGTATCTACCAAGCCCTATGTTTGGCTTATGGGTGGTCAAAAGTTACAAACTACACCGGTTCTGAATCGGCCTTGACCCCCTCTTCAAACACAGAAAAAAATTCAGATCGTGTAACGATTTAGGTGTAACGTTTCCACATACATACATACATAATACGCTGTACTTAAACTGCCGTCAAACGGTCTTGCACTATAATGCCGTTAACAGCTATGATCATTCGTATGATGTGTTTAACGGCATTTTCTTCGGATGCCGTTCGCTTTCACTCGCAGTTCAGCATATTATACACGTGGTGAGTTAATGCACGAGTTGACGATTCTCTTCTCTTATCTTATTTTATTATAGTGCCCGTCTCAGTATATAGTTACAAGCGTCATATGTGTACCTAATTGTTAATTATTTTGGGAATAATAAGTTTGAATTTGAAAAACTTGAATGACTTAGGTAAGTGTCATTATTATTGGCCGTCCGTTCGTTTTCTAAATATTGGTACTTTTAGTTAGGTTTAGTATTGGTATGTCAATGATGTTAAAAGTTGGCGATACATTTTCCTCATTTGCCGATGCAAAAAAGCCATCTCGGAACTTGGAGAAAGTACATTTACCACGTTTTGGAAACGAGATTCACGTACTATTGCAAGCAGTAAAATTAAGAGGACGATAGAAAGCTATTTAATTTATTATCAACATATGGGAAACTTTTTTGTTATTCATTTTACGAAAAAAAGTTATTCTTTATAAAAAGTTATGCATGCTCTAAAACCTAAGATTCAATCATCAGATATCAAATTTTGTCAATATTATACGAGGTTGTCAAAAAATATGAACTTCGTTCATAAAGTACCTTTATTTCTCTCAATATCGAAAATTCTTATTATGAAAAGTTATTTGGAAATAAAAACTAAGATCAAATATGCAATTACATGCTTTCAATTGAAAAAAAATATTTTCCAAATTTTTCTCCAATTTATTGATACTAACTTCGTTGTTATTTATTACACATACGATACTCTTTTACTATTACTTTAACGAAAAAAAGAAGATGCAACCATCAGATATCACATTTTATTAATTTTATACACGGTATGTCAAAAAATATGAATTTTACTCAAGAGTAAAGTACCTTTATTTTTCACAATATTGAAAACGGTTATTAAAAAAGTTGTTTAGAATTAAAAACTATGTTTCAATATGCAATTACATCCTTCTAATTGAAATATTGTGAAATATAAAGGTATTCTAATCTTGAGCGAATTTCATATTTTTTGACACACCTCGTATAAAATTAATAAAAGTTGATATATCATGGTTGTGTCTTAGATTTTAGACCATGCAAAGCTTTTTATAAAGAATAACTTTTTTCGTAAAATGAATAATAAACGAGTTATCATATTTGTAATACATAATTTAAAACGATGTTGGGTATCCATAAATTTGAGAATTTTTTTTCAATTAGAAGCATGTAATTGCCTATTTGATCTTAGTTTTTAATTCCCAACAACTTTTTATTATAAGAATTTTCGATATTGAGAGAAATAAAGGTACTTTACCCTTGACCGAAATTCATGTTTTTTTACATACCTCGTATAATATTGATAAAATTTGATATCTGATGATTGAATCTTAGGTTTTGGGGCATGCAGAACTTTTTATAAACAATAACTTTTTTTCGTAAAATTAATAATAAAAAAGTTCCCCATATGTTTCCAACTTAAGTAGACACGCTGTATATCAGTGATTCCCAAAGTGGTCCAGGTGGACCCCCAGGGGTCACGAGGGATTCAACGGAGGTTTACGTTGGCGTGAAATAGAAATGTGGGTTCACAAGTTGCAAGTGGGGGTCCACGAAAATTTTATAACGATTTGGTATTTATTTAAACAAATTTGCATTTTTTTATTTTAAAATATCAATGGGAAAAATAATATTTTAATAGTAGTGACTCAAAAATGTTATTATTATGCATCATACTAAGTTATTTTGATTAAAAACAAGTTTTTGATCAAATTTTAGTGTAGAAAACGTTAAAATACCGTTTTTTACATTTTCCTCCATTTCCAAAACAAATGTCTTTCGATTTGACTGAAAATTTGCCCACAGATAGCCAAAACACAGGACTTTAAGTAGTTAAAAGAATTTGTATCGTTTTACAATATAAAAAAATACGTGGAATAATATCAGAGTCTACTGTAAGTACAATTAATTGGGAAAATATCGACCATACGAAAAAAATGGTTAAGAAAATTATATTGTAAACACAATTTATTTGGATCAATTTCAGTTCCTACCATTTTTGTCGAAAAGTTGAGAATTGCGGAGATATTGAACAAAAACCACTGCTATCAAATAAATCATTGCTTATGCTCGCGCCTTTACCGCATACGTGCTACTTGAAATATTGATTTTAGCAAAAACATAAAACAGATCAAAATTGTATAAATTTTAATTCTCTCCATTTTTGTGTAGGTACATTTTTCTTATAAAACTAATAATAAACGAGATAATTCAATAATTATGCTGTAATTGTCACTCTTTCCCCCATAACTCGGAAAATATCGACGGCACAAAAAAATTTATAATAGAATAAATTATACGAAATCATATTTTCCACAACTTCAGTCCTGCTGTCGAAAAGTTAAATATGGCGGAGATATTGAGCAAAAACAGTTCTCCTTTATTCGCGATTTTAAATTTACACTACTATATTGACCACCTTAAGATTAGAAAAATAGAATCTTGCTTGGGTAGCTCGACATGCAAGATCAAATGATAACCCGAATGTACTATATAATTTTGACTCTTAATTGCATGTAACTTTTCGTGTATTGTAAAATTATACAAATTCTTTTACGCTCGGTTTCATAATCAGTTAAAGTAGACTTTAAATTTTAAGTTGGTACCTTTATCAATGCAATACACAGTGGCGTGCTGGAACTTTTCAAGCGGCCCGGTGATTTTATAGAAAAGCGGCCTCCCATCCTTATTTTATCTTCTATTATCAGAATGTTTATTTCTTATTTATAAGACAAAAATACTTCTTCGATCTGTATAAACATGACTGTCTGTTTTTTCAATATGCCTCTAGTAAGTTGTCGTTCCATCGTTTTCGTCGTCTTCCCACTGATCGTCTTCCTATTGGGGAACCGTCTCTCGCTGTCCTTACTACTCTATTTGTTGTCATTCTTAGAGCAAAGCACTTAGAGCAGCTGAAGATAGAGACCAATGGAATAAAATTGTTAGGAATATTGGAAGAAATCACGATCCTCAGTAATGGGGAAACGACAACACACAGAGAGAGAGAGAGAGAGAGAGAAAGAGAGAGAGAGAGAGAGAGAGAGAGAGAGAGAGAGAGAGAGAGAGAGATACGTTGTAAATCATCTTCACTTTGAGACATTAATATTGCATCGTCTGCATAGCAGATTGTCTGCATAGCAGGTTGTTTTTCCATTTATAGAAAATATTATAAAATCTATATTAAACATATATTTCTAATGGATCTGTCCTCGCTAATTTCAAGATAACCGCGATACATCGCTTGGTTCTGTCCACTAAGCAAAACCGAAAACATCCAAAAATACTTAACGAACTTTTACCAGAAACACATACATATCTAAAAAAATATATACAATTGGTTAGTCGTATTTTGTGTAAAAGTCTGTGTTTATAATATTATCAGCCGAATAATACCTATATTCATGGCTCAATTGAACGTCTTAATTTTAACCGTTTTGAAATACCGTTTATAAAACAGACAACTGGAATTAATGCAATACTATTCAAATGGCTCAAAAAGTATGTATGGAAATAAAATATTTTTGAAATGTTTTGATAATATCATTTGATTAGAAATGTAAAAAAATTTTGTTACATCCAAAATTTTTTGTGAAAAAAACTTATTTGACCGGCCTCAATAGGCCGCGGCCTCTCGGTGATTGCACCGATTCATTTATATGGCCAGCACGCCACTGGCAATACATATGGGTAAATGTCAACGTTAAAGTGAACTTTAGTTAATGTTCACTTTAAGTTGATTATGAAACCGGGCGTTAACCATTAAAGTCATGTGTTTGGCTATCTGTGGGCAAATTTTCAGCCAAATAGAAGAACATGTATTTTGGGAATGGAGGAAAATGGAAAAAATAGTATTTTATCGTTTTCTACGCTAAAGTTTGATCAACAACTTGTTTCAAAACAAAAAACTTGTTTTAATGCCTAATAATCACATTTTGGATAACCCTTCTATTAAAACACAATTTTTTCAATTGATATTTTGAGAAAAGAAAAGAGACGAAAAAGAGCTTCAATGTCTTATTTTTACCCCCCCCCCCATGTTTTTCATTGGACATATGGTAAAAATATAGCAGTCCACCGAAACCAGTATATTTTTTAAAGTGGTCTACGAGAAAAAATAGTTTGGGAACCTCTGCTGTATATAGTGTCGCATGTAGGGGTATTGTGCGCCACTGACGAGAACTGCCGTTCTCTGGTAAAAGAAAAATCTAAAATCATAAAAAAATTTGCGGAATCCGTTAATCTGTTCACGAAAAAATCAACTATGAAAATGAGCATAATTTTCTATATCCCTAAGTTTTGACGAGCAGTTTATGTGATTACGATTACTAAAGTACATACTTAAATAACTATTATAAGATAAACATTATTAAAAAAAATAATACAATTAAGGTAAGTACTTTATCGAGTTTTCATGCCTGGCATTTTATTATTACCTAATAATCACCATGTTTGGAGCAAACTCGAGAAAACGCCAGAAAAATGAAGTTTTATTATTAAACTTTTTCGTGAAAGTTGGTTCTTTTTTTGGAGTAACACCGAACAAATTGAAAATTTTTCCGATTTTATATTTGTTTGTTTTTCTCATTGTTACAGTAATAACTATAATCTGCTTTTATGAAAAGTTACATCTTCAAATTACTGGAAAATCGATCTTGTATGCTATTGATGGTTTTTTCCATGTATGTTACAATTTAGTCGTCTTTTGTCAAATGCGCATAAAAAGCGACATTTGGAATGAATTTTTGGGTGAATTATTATGTATGGCAAAGAATAATTTGAAAATTAGTGCAAAACAAAAATATTTTAAATTAGCAATGTTTTTAATCAAATTAGTATTAATATTCATGACAGTGTACAGCTTTTTAAGGAAAGCAGAAAATTTATTTCAATTTATATCGTACTTGCAGTGGTTATTTACTCATTATCAAATGTTATTTACTCTATACATTTTAATAGAAGCTTCTACCATTATATTTCAAAGTTTGAAGCAGCTGAAAAAGTTATTAAAGGATACCGTGAGGCACAAATCTATTTATGTAATTAAATCAAACAAAAGTATGAATGAAATATGTTCACAATATTTAAATATAAGCAGAACAATTATAAAACAAAACGATATTTTCGGAGTAGTCATACTTTGGTATTTTGTTGTTATATTTGGGCACACTCTTTTGCTTTCCACTTTGGCAATACATAGTATACTGTATGAATCAAACAATTCGAGAAAGTTGATAATTAGTTATATTCCTCTTGTTATGGTTACAGCGGTAAGTAAACCTTCATTATTTTTACATTCATTTGTTCTTAATCATTTTGAGAATTGCTCCATATAATGGCATTATATACATACGTAACAATAGTTGTGAGTACCTACTTTATTATATTCGAAGGGAAAAAGTAGTACCTAGCTACATATCGCATCTCCGCTCAAAGAGTGTCATAAGTCAAAAAACAAAGTATCGGGAAAACGACGTTTAAAATTTGTGCTAAAACTTTTCCGGTTTTAATTCAAAAACGCTGGACGGAAGGGCCGCCCGAGAACTTTATCGTACCGATCTATTATCGTTATCGTACTAGATACTAGCATTCTATAAAAATAGCAAAGTTACTCGTTATTTTGATATTTTAGAAACACCTTGTATACTTGAAAATATTTTATGGTTCTACGCATCATTAATTCCTGCATTTGAGATAATGTTAGATGCCATATTTCGGGGACACACTATAGATGTATAGATTATTGCATAAATCAATAGAATATTATAGTCATACTTTCATTTTAAATTAGTTCATTTTTCGGAGAAATTAATAGTTTACAATATTTGCATTTCATTATATTTCTATTACGCCCGTCAATGCGCGAGATTAAGAACAAGATATTACCTCCGAATTCTATTCTACTGTATGGATTTTAATGAAAGGTTTAGAGTAGCCCAATCTTCTGATTCAAAGTCTATCCTATATACTATGGCGCTTTTATCATGGCGGCGGTTCCCACCATTTCTCGGGGGTGGAACATTTTTATTTTCAAATTACATGGAGAAAAAGAAAGGAGACATGGAGATTTTTAAGAAAATTTAAAAATGCATTCTATAATTTGATCACATTTTTTACAAAAACCATTCATTTTAAACCCGTTCAACTTTTTGAAAGTAGAAATAACACTATATTAAAAGGTATTGCAGAAGAAAAACAATGCATTTAAATTCTGGTGGATGAGGGGTTAAATATATGTACTTTTCATTTTTGCTTAAAGTACATTAGTCATATATTTTTTGCACCATATCTCGCTTAGTTTGAATGTAACCGGCATTTAATGGTGCTCGTTTTAAAGGCCTTTTCAAACACTACAAAAGGCGTTGGTAGCATTATACATCTAAAACCTACCGTTCCTCTGTTATTTCAAGTTGAATACACCAATTTGAGCATGCACCAAAAAACAAACTCTTTTCACCTACCTTATCTCTTTTTGTATTATAAATAGAACATTTACGAAGGAACGAATCTCAATGTTATTTATAATCTAAAAAATGTTTTATATAGTTTTTAGTTCGATGCATAGTTTTTAAGGTATTCATAAAAAACCGTCCGAAATGGTGTCATTTTTCAATGAAAATGGCCAATTTTCAACTACGTATAACTCAAAAAGTATTGAGTTCTCAAAAAAAAGTAAAGACCAGTTTTTGCTTAGAAATAGGTTCTCTAGCCACTTCCGTGCTTATTTTGACCAACAAATTTTCCAACCCCTTGAAAGGGTGGGAACCGCCCCAAGATAAAAGCGCCATAGTATATAGGGTAGATTTTGTTTCTTGGGCTATTCCCTACTTACTGTGAGAATATCAAGTGCATCGATGTAGTAGGATGGAATTCGGAGCCAAATACCCTCATTGACTGCCCTATAATAATGCTCTGCTATGATCGCGTGAGAGAGGACACATACAAGATTATAGCAAAATTTCTATTTACTGTAACTTTTCGAGTTTTTGAGCTACAGCAACTAGTTTTATGTCACTGGAAAGGTAATTTTGCATTCATTCAAAATATTCAAAATTAAGATTTTTTTCATTTCCGGTTCAACCGGAAGCCACATTTTGGGTAAAATTTATTGTGGTAATAGATAATAAAGTACCATATATGGTTGCAAAATTTCAAATTTTAGTTTCTATTACAAAGGAAGTTACGGGTACTCGAATATTTTTTTATAGAAAATTCATAACTCCCCTTCTATGGGGAGTAAAGAAATCTGACTAATGTCATTCAATTTACCGATAGGATATTAAAAATATATCAAAAAATAAACAAATTCTTTGGAGCCATTTTTGAGCAAATCTAGTTCAAAATTATGTCAAATTTTGACCCCTTAAATATAGGGAACCCATAACTTTTTCTGAAAAACGATAATATTCTTCTTATAACCCTATCTTTAGGCTATATAACGACTTTTTCAAATTAAACTTATCTTAAACAAGTTTTTAGATAGGTAGGGAAATGTGTCGGGTGGGCGGTCAGCCATGTTGGCCGCCATTTTGAATTTGGAAATGTAAAATTCCGTATTTCTATTTACATATCGATGCGATAACTTTAAGTTAAATTTCATTCGTCTCGGTCAAAATTTGCAAAAATGGGGCCTAAATAACCCCCCTATTTCGGCCCCCCTTTGAGAAGTTTTTTTTAAAGCATAGTTTCTCGTCAAAATTCTCTCAAACTTACTCATACCGAATTTCATCAAAATCGGTCCGGTAGTTTTTGCTGGGCGGTGGCGACATACGTACGTACATACTTCCGACATGTTTTTTATTTGCTTTTTAGACTCAGGGGGACTCAAAACGTCGAAAAAAAGTGAAATCTGAAAAAACAATTTTTGCACGATCCTATAACTTTATCTATTATACTATACTACTTATGTAAGTGCGATAAAGTAAAACTATTATGTAAAATTAGTGGAGTCAGTTGCAAAGGTTTTTGAAGCTATACAAGATAGTGTATTAATTCTGCTAAAAATATTTTAAAAAAATATTTTTTTGAGTTGTGACACTATACATATAAAATAACGAAACATTTACGAAATATTATTTATCAAAAGTGACACTTGCAGTACAGAATATTATTAATCATTATTATCTGGTTACCAGACTTATATTTTTTAATGATGTAAGTTTAAATACAATTAACAATATTAAACACAAAATACTGCAAAAAGAGAGATAAATAAGTGATAAATATGTCACTTTTCTTGAGCACATACGCAGACTATTTTGAATAAAGTAATCACATAATATACTGTCTTAACTCGACAAATGACGCTTTATACACATTTTAGATGGACAAATGCTTTGCACAAGTCGATAAGTGACACTGTTTATGTTCGGTGCACCGTTGATTTTGGTTAATCATATAATGACACTAGTGTCATCGAACGACAAATACTTGAACTATAAACGTAACATTTTTTGAGATAATAGTTTATTGTTTTACTAAACTGTTGGTGACACTCAAATAGTATAGGATACTCAAAATAGTTGTGACACTATTTGAGCGGAGGTACGATATACAGTCGAGCCCGCTTATTGGAATAGCCTTCGTGCCAAGCAAAAATATTCCTATAACCGGGATATTCTAATACCCGATCATTGATGGCTGGTAGAAATAAGTGTACCTACTGAATAGACCTACATAATAATAGTACATACTATGTGTGTACCTACACCTACATTTACATTATATTTAGATGGTTTTAGGTCCTTTTATGTCAATGATACAGCAGTGTAACTTATTTTATTAAAAAACCAAATTACATTTTCTGTGCATAAATCCATTAATAAGCATGAAATGTGTGCAATATGTAAACATGTATATATTATCTTATTTAAAATGCATATATTGAGTTGGGTGGTTTCATTGTTTTGTTCTAAATCTTCAGTATCTTCGAAAACTGATAAATTATCGTCAAAAGAAACAACTCTTAAAAATATTCGTCCTTTATTTTGTCGAATTCTGTGTTTTGATGAATTGGCAGGCAAATAACGGATTGTTAAAATATTCAAACTTATGTCGGGTTTATGGACAGGGCGGTTATCAATAAAAGGGAACATTTCTATTCTTGTCTGCCATTGTATTGTCGAAGTCAGTAAACCATTAACCAATAAAATTTATAACTGCAAAGAGGTGGGTCGCAATAGAAATTTTTACAAGTTTTGTGAGACAAGTAAAAGTAGGTATTTTATGGCCTGTTGTATTTTCTAAAAGGGTCCAACTGGTGCCTAATACAGTATTTATTATCTGAAAAATATAATAGACCAGACATAATTTTAATTTTTTTTGGAAAATATGAATAAAAAGTTGTTCGTCCACTTGAATAATATTCGATTAAGCGATATTAATTCATTAAAACGTATTCCTATAAGCTAATAAATTTATTAAGGAGTAAATAGAAACGTTTCGGGACCTCAAATTTCTATTTCTTAAATCGGGATATTCCTATAACCGGTACTCTAATAAGCGGGTTCGATTGTATACTTGAGTACTGACCGGGTCACAAATGAAGAAAAAAACTCTAACAAGAAGTAAAACCACTTCTATGTAAATTGGTATATTTATTAAAACTTAAAATCCCAATGGATTGAATAAAATAAGTCCAATTCAGAACGTTTTCAGACCTATCGGTCCATCATCAGTGAATCTACAATAAAATAAGTAATCCCACCATTAGAATTGAAAGATGGTTGAAATTTTTTTAAAAAGCTAAAAATGTGGTTAGATTACTTACGTGCATACTTGCTAAATAGCCCCAGAACCAAACAGTGGTTGAATTTAAAATTCGATTTACATTATTTAAAAATAATATTCAACAGGCTAAACGCCGATGTTACAGGATATTGCCTATGGGAACATGGTGAAACCCTACCAAAACCTCAATCAACCATCTTAGGCCAACTTTGACTATAAAGTGACACTAGTGTGTATGGAACTGTTTGAAGTGACATTGACAGTAGAGAAAAAGGTAGTCGATTTTACAGCTAATTAACCAATAGGTCATGACCCACAACAAATGATAAAAATTTTAAAATATCTGAAAACGTCCAACATTTTAAATCTATTGGTTATTGAAAAGAACTTGTGATATTCAAAATTAATTTAGAAAATAAGATTATTTATATTGACTGTATACCATAACATTAGATTGATCAAATAGATAGAAAGAAAGTTGAGCTGCTGTCAATAATGATAAAAAGATAAAAATAGATGAAGGTGAGAAAAAAAGAAAGAATCAGTATTAGTTGGAATGTTATTGTACAAAATGAATAAATTGGTAGGCAATTTAATCTAGTCTATATTGTATTGGTGGTTGTATATGTAAAAGGAAAATATTGTTATTTAAAAAATAAATGTAAATTTTTGTAAATAATGGATTTGAGTTAGGATACAGTCAAATAATTAAAAGTGTGTAATATGTGAATGAAAAAGAATTGTAATTATTATGAGATGTTTTATTTTTTTAATTTTATTTCAAAAGTTTTGAGAGAATTCTTGTGACAAAGTGAGGGTATGTGAAGTTAGAGATAAAGAAAAATATGATTATATCTGTTAAGTCCAGTTGATACACGAATGAAATTAAAATGAAAATAATATTGAAAATGTACTAAATAAAATAAAACCAAAGTAAGAAAAAGAATATTGATATAATTTAATTGTAATGATAATGGATCTGAATGTGAGAACTGAAATTAAGTGATGTGATGTTAGTTGGAGAGGTAAAAATTTTTTCTTGGAAAAGTCAAAGACAAAAAGTAGAGGGCTGTGGTGTAGGGTATAAAGACAAGAATTTTAAGGGAAAGAGAGGGATAAAGAAAAGATAAGGTGTGGAATTAAACTGAACGAAGTAATGAAATGAAAAAGAAGTAAAAAGATAGTAGGGTGAATTAATGAGGTGATGGTTAATAGGGTTCAGTAGTTAATAATGTTAGTCGGGTAAAGGAGTTTGAAACAGTGAAGGATAGAGGAAATTTTGAAAAAGAAGGGAGAGAAAGTTGAGAGAGAAAGAATAGGATAAAAAGAGGAAGTTGAAAAATAGGAATTATGAGAATAATTGGCGGTGAATGGGGACAAAGTTGCGGTTAAGGGATGTTTGTCTATTGACACAGTTGGGACTCTTCTTCATGTCCTTGCCAATCTCCAAATCTTCGTATAAGTCTAAACGGAGTGTATTGTTTTGTTGAATATTGTGTATCAACTGGACACCTTCAGGAATCTTAAGTTCATGTTTATTGACTTTTAAATGGTGTGAAAAGGCAGAAGTGGTATCTCTCTTGCTGTGTTCAGCAGATCGGGTAGAAAGGGATCTGTAAGTTCTGCCGATGTAGGTGGCATCACAATCTGAACAAGAGAGTCTGTATACCCCACTCCGGTTCATATAATGGATAGGATCTTTGGTATTAGTTAAACTTTTGCTGAGAGTGTTATTAACTTTGAAAGATATTTTTATGTTGTCACAAGAATTGGAAATGATATGTTTGACTCTTTCAGATAATTTGGAGTTATTGAATGGTAAGGAGGCATAGATGGGAGTAGTTGTGGATGATGTAGAGAAAGCGGATTGTTGTAGTAATTTGAGTTCTCTTTTTTGTTGAAGTTTAGTGATGATGTCTGGGTCATAACCATTGTTGACTGCAATCTGTTTGATAATATTCAACTCATTGTTGAATTCAGTTACGGATAAAGGGATAGAGTTTAATCTATGTATAAAACTGCGAAAAGCTGAGAGTTTATATGATAAAGGGTGATTAGAAGTAGAATGGATAACATGATCTGTCTGTGTTGGTTTACGGTAGATACCAAAGTTGAAGTGGTCATGTAATCTGGTAATAGATAAATCCAGAAAGTTAATGGAGTTAGAAGATTCTAGTTCCATGGTAAAGGTGACATTAGGATGGATTTGATTAATTTTGTGAAGTAAGTTGTGAGCTGAATCAGAGTTACCAGAAATGAGGACTAAAATGTCATCAACATAACGGAACCAGTGTAAGATCTCTGGATTTTTTATGATATAGTTGGATTCTAAGTGATCCTTAAAAGCATCAGCTAAGAAAGGGGATAAGCAACTACCCATTGCTAAACCGTCAGGTTGTTGATAAAAGTTGTTATTAAAAACAAAGTAATCTTGAGATAGACAAATTTTGAGAATGTTTATAATAGACGAAGTGGTGGTGGAAGTGACAGAATTATTTAAGAGGAGTGAATTAACCAGACTAATCGATTCATTTTTTGGTACTGAAGTAAATAAATTGCTAACATCAAAAGAAAGCATAACAATATTTGGATTAAGATTGACAAGTTGAAGTTTTTCAACTAATTGGCGAGAATTCAAAACAGTAAACTGTGGGGTAAAGTTGATAAAGTTTTTAATGGTGTTAAGAATGAATTTAGATAAAATAGAAACTGGAGTGTTAATGAAGCTGACAACGGGACGAATAGGAATGTCAACTTTGTGTATCTTTGGTAAACCGTATAACCTGGGGGTGAGTGGATTTGATGGAATTTTAGTATATGGTGCTTCAAATTCAGAAAAGAATTCAGTAAATTGCTTTAAGTTGGTTTTCATCTTCGAAACAAAAGATTTAGAGGGATCAACGGGAAGAGATATAGTTCAAGGTTACCTGAGATTAGTTTTTGTTCCATCTTAATGATCGGTTTTTCTATGTTAATGCTTCTAAAAAGTTTCCTCAATTATTTCTTCTTCCCTTTACTTTTTGCTAATGTTTAAAATGGGAAATAAAACTGGGAATGTTTTTAGCCATTTGGGAGAAACCCTACCATGAAGTCATAGACCTTATTTGACCACCTAGAGAAACCACTACAGCCACAGTCAAGTCATCATGGGAGTATGTCGATTTGGGAACAAGCTATGGGAGCGTTCCAGCTCAATTTTCGTCTTGGCACCTGGGCCTACAGGAGTCATGGGGTCGCACCATCCTGGTGCATCATTTTCTAGGATGCAACCGCAACCTCGTTTGGGAACATTTAGTGAGGTGTTGTAGTAACTATTGGTTTTTTTTATATTTCAGACTATCTGTTAAATACACTGTTTTTTTTTCCAGATTTTGGGTAACCTCTGGTTTTTTCTTTTTTAATGACATATTTGTATTGTATTAGGTTCCCAAACTATTGTAAGTTATCTATGGTATTTACATTGTGCACAGGAATAAGCCTAGAGAAAATTAGGTTTTGTACTTTATTATTGCTTTGATATTGGTTTATGTAATTCGGGTAAATTTATTTTGTAATATTACTAGCTTGTTTCCCAAATATTTTACTGTTATTCGCTTTATTCCATTTGTTCAATTAATTTAGGTCATCGTCGGTATTTATCTCAACTTCATTTCTACTTTAGTCAATTGTATATTTAACTTTATTTATTCATTATTGTATTTTCCCTTAGTGAGGCTTGGGCCTATTTATTTGTAGTATTTTCATCTTTGTCAGTTTCCTTTAGTTGTACGTAGCAGGCGTACTATAACCATTTGGTAGAAGACTTATGTAATTTTGTACCCTATATGTTAGTGAAAGGTACTTATACCTGTAATTTTGTAACAGGTAACATTGTTGTTATCTTAGGTTGAACATAACTTTTGCAAACTTTTGTCATGTTAGAGTCACATAATATGAACTTGTTTAACTCAGAGATTGTTAAAAATCTGGTAGTTCATTTTAATAAATGTTTATTTATTTTGTATATCATTTATTTTTATTACTCCTTTATGTTCATTATTACAGGTTTAATATATTTAATATTTGACAGCAGTGTAAGATACCTGGGAGAATGATCGAAGATCATTTTCATGGCGCCCATGATTAGTTAGTTTTATTTATTTTGTTCGTTTTTAGTCATTATTCATCTCCATTCATTTTCAGTACATTATTCTTATTTTATTATTTCACCTTTTAGTCATCATTACTATCTACTTAGAGCTACTGTTCTTCGACAGGCATGCAAACGAGCCGTATCCATCCTTGAGTGTCAAGTTGCTCTCTTGCATCTATAGCTAGCCAACTCTATTCAGTTTGCCTCTGTCTCTTCCCACTTCTACTTCTATCCCTTCTAATTCCCCTTTCTTCAGTACTACTGCAAAGTAGTATTTTTTTTCCGACTTCGGCTTCACTGCTGAAGCCCCTTCATTTTTATTTTCATAAAGAGCCCCAACTATTTTATTACTTAGTCTTTTTTTTTCTTACTTCTGTTGGAGTATATCTTTTTACTTTCACTCCAACAGAAGTTTTCTTCTTTTTGTTACACTTCTCTTCCCGTTGATCCCTCTAAATCTTTTGTTTCGAAGATGAAAACCAACTTAAAGCAATTTACTGAATTCTTTTCTGAATTTGAAGCACCATATACTAAAATTCCATCAAATCCACTCACCCCCAGGTTATACGGTTTACCAAAGATACACAAAGTTGACATTCCTATTCGTCCCGTTGTCAGCTTCATTAACACTCCAGTTTCTATTTTATCTAAATTCATTCTTAACACCATTAAAAACTTTATCAACTTTACCCCACAGTTTACTGTTTTGAATTCTCGCCAATTAGTTGAAAAACTTCAACTTGTCAATCTTAATCCAAATATTGTTATGCTTTCTTTTGATGTTAGCAATTTATTTACTTCAGTACCAAAAAATGAATCGATTAGTCTGGTTAATTCACTCCTCTTAAATAATTCTGTCACTTCCACCACCACTTCGTCTATTATAAACATTCTCAAAATTTGTCTATCTCAAGATTACTTTGTTTTTAATAACAACTTTTATCAACAACCTGACGGTTTAGCAATGGGTAGTTGCTTATCCCCTTTCTTAGCTGATGCTTTTAAGGATCACTTAGAATCCAACTATATCATAAAAAATCCAGAGATCTTACACTGGTTCCGTTATGTTGATGACATTTTAGTCCTCATTTCTGGTAACTCTGATTCAGCTCACAACTTACTTCACAAAATTAATCAAATCCATCCTAATGTCACCTTTACCATGGAACTAGAATCTTCTAACTCCATTAACTTTCTGGATTTATCTATTACCAGATTACATGACCACTTCAACTTTGGTATCTACCGTAAACCAACACAGACAGATCATGTTATCCATTCTACTTCTAATCACCCTTTATCATATAAACTCTCAGCTTTTCGCAGTTTTATACATAGATTAAACTCTATCCCTTTATCCGTAACTGAATTCAACAATGAGTTGAATATTATCAAACAGATTGCAGTCAACAATGGTTATGACCCAGACATCATCACTAAACTTCAACAAAAAAGAGAACTCAAATTACTACAACAATCCGCTTTCTCTACATCATCCACAACTACTCCCATCTATGCCTCCTTACCATTCAATAACTCCAAATTATCTGAAAGAGTCAAACATATCATTTCCAATTCTTGTGACAACATAAAAATATCTTTCAAAGTTAATAACACTCTCAGCAAAAGTTTAACTAATACCAAAGATCCTATCCATTATATGAACCGGAGTGGGGTATACAGACTCTCTTGTTCAGATTGTGATGCCACCTACATCGGCAGAACTTACAGATCCCTTTCTACCCGATCTGCTGAACACAGCAAGAGAGATACCACTTCTGCCTTTTCACACCATTTAAAAGTCAATAAACATGAACTTAAGATTCCTGAAGGTGTCCAGTTGATACACAATATTCAACAAAACAATACACTCCGTTTAGACTTATACGAAGATTTGGAGATTGGCAAGGACATGAAGAAGAGTCCCAACTGTGTCAATAGACAAACATCCCTTAACCGCAACTTTGTCCCCATTCACCGCCAATTATTCTCATAATTCCTATTTTTCAACTTCCTCTTTTTATCCTATTCTTTCTCTCTCAACTTTCTCTCCCTTCTTTTTCAAAATTTCCTCTATCCTTCACTGTTTCAAACTCCTTTACCCGACTAACATTATTAACTACTGAACCCTATTAACAATCACCTCATTAATTCACCCTACTATCTTTTTACTTCTTTTTCATTTCATTACTTCGTTCAGTTTAATTCCACACCTTATCTTTTCTTTATCCCTCTCTTTCCCTTAAAATTCTTGTCTTTATACCCTACACCACAGCCCTCTACTTTTTGTCTTTGACTTTTCCAAGAAAAAATTTTTACCTCTCCAACTAACATCACATCACTTAATTTCAGTTCTCACATTCAGATCCATTATCATTACAATTAAATTATATCAATATTCTTTTTCTTACTTTGGTTTTATTTTATTCAGTACATTTTCAATATTATTTTCATTTTAATTTCATTCGTGTATCAACTGGACTTAACAGATATAATCATATTTTTCTTTATCTCTAACTTCACATACCCTCACTTTGTCACAAGAATTCTCTCAAAACTTTTGAAATAAAATTAAAAAAATAAAACATCTCATAATAATTACAATTCTTTTTCATTCACATATTACACACTTTTAATTATTTGACTGTATCCTAACTCAAATCCATTATTTACAAAAATTTACATTTATTTTTTAAATAACAATATTTTCCTTTTACATATACAACCACCAATACAATATAGACTAGATTAAATTGCCTACCAATTTATTCATTTTGTACAATAACATTCCAACTAATACTGATTCTTTCTTTTTTTCTCACCTTCATCTATTTTTATCTTTTTATCATTATTGACAGCAGCTCAACTTTCTTTCTATCTATTTGATCAATCTAATGTTATGGTATACAGTCAATATAAATAATCTTATTTTCTAAATTAATTTTGAATATCACAAGTTCTTTTCAATAACCAATAGATTTAAAATGTTGGACGTTTTCAGATATTTTAAAATTTTTATCATTTGTTGTGGGTCATGACCTATTGGTTAATTAACTGTAAAATCGACTACCTTTTTCTCTACTGTCAATGTCACTTCAAACAGTTCCATACACACTAGTGTCACTTTATAGTCAAAGTTGGCCTAAGATGGTTGATTGAGGTTTTGGTAGGGTTTCACCATGTTCCCATAGGCAATATCCTGTAACATCGGCGTTTAGCCTGTTGAATATTATTTTTAAATAATGTAAATCGAATTTTAAATTCAACCACTGTTTGGTTCTGGGGCTATTTAGCAAGTATGCACGTAAGTAATCTAACCACATTTTTAGCTTTTTAAAAAAAATTTCAACCATCTTTCAATTCTAATGGTGGGATTACTTATTTTATTGTAGATTCACTGATGATGGACCGATAGGTCTGAAAACGTTCTGAATTGGACTTATTTTATTCAATCCATTGGGATTTTAAGTTTTAATAAATATACCAATTTACATAGAAGTGGTTTTACTTCTTGTTAGAGTTTTTTAACTATATGGTATACAGCCAACCTAGGGAACTTCCCTTCTAATTTACAAATGAAGAAGTCCTCAGGAAAATAAAGAAGAACCGAGAGGTACTCCACCATCAAATCTCGAACGTTGCAATAATTCGGACACATTTTGCGAACTGAATCCAAATATGAACTCCTGCAAGCCAATCTGCAAGGAGAAATATTTATAAAGCGAGGTTCAGGAAGAAGAAGAACATCCTGATTAAAAAACCTCAGAACCTAGTTCAACAAAACATATGTGCAGATTTTCCATGCTGCTACAGATAAGATAAAAATTGCCATAATGATCGGCAACATTCGTCACGGATAGGCATATCAAGAAGAAGAATTTAAAACCAATGCAGATGAATTTTCAGATCTCAAATCCGTTTAGAAATAATTCATTTTTGTTCCTGTGTCATGCTCGATTATCGTATGTTGCTATCCAATTGGATAGACTAATTTTGTTAAAGGCAGCTCAAAAAAAGGATGCAGAGGATCTGTTAAACTTTAAACCATTCATGTTTCTCAGCCATGAGGTTTTTCTTCGACCGGTCCCGCTTCTTCTGTTTATCTTTCCTTTACGGCACAACTAGTGTTGCCAAAAATCGGTCTTGGTCTTGCAGTCTTGGTTTTGTTCTTGCGTTTTCGCAAGACCAAGACCAAGACCGGCTAATTTTAGCAAGACCAAGACCAAGACTTACCGTGCAAGACTTGAGCAAGAACAAGACTAAGCCTGTGAGACTCTTGCGTCTTGCAGTTAGAACTGAGGGTCGTTTTAGGGAGTATATAAGTTCGGCTATATTCTTAGGTACTCTATGAAAAACAAAAAAAAAATGTAACAAAAATTTTGAAAATTTTACTTATACGCATTACGAATAATACCATAAACATACATAGCGAATCAAAATATCCATTAAAAGAACACTCGACACATTTGACATGTACTCAGAGGTCATTATTATAATGAAAAACTAAAATTTTTTAGTACATTCTTTCTCAGCAGCCGACTTCTTTGCTCTGAAATTAATTGTCCTGGTTTTGAGAATAGTCGTCTTCTAATCATATTCATTTGACACAACATTCCTGCGTTGCGACGCCTACAGTAATATCTAATATCCTTAACACCTTAGCAGTTATATAAATTTACATAAATAATTTTTTTCATTATTAGTTTTCTAGGAATCTAAACACCAGAAATCTTATCAGTATACATTACTGTAGTAAGACCATTATGTATTGTTTCTGCTGACTATGTCATGTGTTATGAGGTCACTCGGCTAAATAAAATTTGCCGAAACAGAGCGGCTATGGGCCATTCCACGAACATACGCCTGTTTTGGATTACTTCGACAACGAATATTTTGCTGTGCAACATAAGAAGTACGAAAGTAAATGGCGCTAATAATTATTCCAATAAACAACAATGTAATTTGCAATTTACTTTCGTTCTTCTTATTTTGCACAGTAAAATATTCATTGTCGAAGTAATCCAAAACAGGCGTATGTTCGTGGAATAGGGTATATTACTCGTATTTATAAGTATCATAACCAGACAAAAGTATAGAGATAATGCCGGATATCGTGTAAACATAATACCGAAATATTATTTCAACGATATACACTTCTCCAAGAAATAACGCACAATCTTAAAAATTGGTCATTTTTAATGTCTCAAATTTCCTAAACTTGTCCTAATTTTTTTTTATTATTTCGTCTTATTCTTTATAAATATCGCAGTAATAATAGATATTGTTGCTAGACAGGCCAATTATTGTCAGTGTATACCGGGTGTACCAATCAAACTGTGTTTTTTCTCACTCTGTGGAATATTCTAGCATTATGCTAACTTATTATTCTAGCATGCAACAGCATACTGAAATTAAAGCCCAACTATAGCCTCATATTTTCTTAACATTATGTTTTTTTATTCATTCACTTATATTGGATAATAAAAAAGTTAGGTACTTTTTTAACTAGCCATGTTTTTCATCAATACAGAATGTTTTTAAATAAGTATGGCAAACTGTAATGGGTAATTCTGCACTAAAAAGTAATGACAGTTTGCTTCATAAACGTTTACTTTATAAATGCTTTGTTTACCAAATAGGGGGGGTTGAAATTTTTCTTACAAACTGACGATTTATTTATTGCTCTAAAACCGGTTGAGATATGCAAATGAAATTTTGTGGGTTTTAAGAGGTAGTTTTCAGTTTGTTGGTAACCTCCCACTTGAACACAAGTACTTACCTTGTGCAATTTTCGAGCAAGGATGAAATACATTCACATGTGATCTGTAAAATCTTAAGACATCGACTTCATGTCGACTACTTTTTTATATAGAATGGTAACAATAATGTAATTTAGAGGTTTTTATACCTATTGAAGTGGCTAGTTACAATTACTTGTACACTGGACGTTTACACTGATGATGGTCAGTTTGACCGAAAACGTTTTGTACTTCCATTCCCTTGTGGATAAATTTTAAGGATTTTTAATAAATTCATATGCCTACATACTACAGAAGTGTTTACTTCATTCCACGTTGTTATATTGAAAGTATACATCCAACTACAGGGTTTACCCCCTTTTTAAAGTTCTAGGTAGTTTTAACTTTAGTTAGTTAGAATATAGGTAGGGATCACTTAGATCGTGGGTTCAAACCCCACCCGGTGTCAGTTGCTTAGATATTTATTAATTTGGCTAGTCTTTACTATGGCTATGATATTCAAGCTTAAAATGTACCTCTCTGTTACGTTGTTCTAAGATATGTAATAGGCTAATGGGCAACTGCGAGACTTGCAAACCTCTTGCTGCAAGACCAAGACCAAGACCAAGACTGTTTAAGTCTAGTCTTGGTCTTGCATTTGGGCAACACTAGGCACAACATTACGGTATTTTGTCTTGCTGGATGGGACAGGAAACCGACTTTTGCTGTGGGACGAGATACACAGAGAAAAATTATTGTGCAGTAACACACCATTCCAACACAACAGGACACACATTTAATTTATTGGATGTCATCGTCAACAAAAACGAAAAGTCAATTAATAATTAGACAGATACTTGCACGTTAAGTGACATGTATTGCAGTATTTTAAAAAAGTCTGATAAACTAAAAACTTCTAACAAGTTTGCTGGTAACCTTCTTTTTCTTTAAGTACCGTGCCCAAGTTTTAAGCGTGGGTAGCTTCCATGACAATTTGCGTGTATCGTTCTCGATATTTCGCGGCATGTAATTGATCTGCTGATAAGCCAGTCTATTGACGAAGGTTACGGAGCCATGAATATTTCTTCCTTAATGCTTTAATCCTTTTATTCCCACATTGTTCATCTTCCACCAGAAATCATTTGTCCAAGTCTGTGAGGAATTCAACCCAGTTGGCTCTTTTGATATTTGTACTAGTGATGTAACGAATATTCGTATTCGCATTCGCATTCGCGAATATTCGCATGTTTTTGCATATTCGCATTCGCATCCGCATTCGCGAAATTTGTGCGAATGTTTTGCGAATATGAAAACCACAAAAAAAATAATTTTAAGATAATATTAGGTTAATAAAATCAAAATCTATTTACTTCTCATCTTTTTTTATTAAGAAAAGGTAACTTAACCTCAAACATGCAGCTACTCTCAAATGGAAATATGCATGCAAGACAGAACAGCAGACAAAGAGACGGAAGATGGAATGAAGCGATAACTCACTGGAGACCTTGGGACTACAAAAGAGGAAGGGTCAGACCACAGACGAGATGGTCGAATGACCTAAAGAGATATGCAGCGACCAGATCGACAGCATTAGCACTGAACCGAGAAGAGTGGAAAAGTAAGGGGGAGGCCTACGTTCAACTTTGGACAAATTAGGGCAATAGATAGATATAACTTAACCTTGTATAATCACATTATCAGCCTTCACTTTTTTTTATTATTTGGTATTATGTAATAAAGCTTAAGATTCAGATTGATTTACACTAAATATCAATTAACTTTTCATTAAAAATTTAGGAAACATTACAAAAATAGAAACAAATTAAAAAAACTGGACATTCGCATTCGCATCCGCATTCGCGAATGTCAGTAGCAGATATTCGCATTCGCATTCGTATTCGCGAATGTTAAAAAAATGACATTCGTTACATCACTAATTTGTACACGGACACAGTGGAAGCGGTTTTCGCTTACGGTTAATCCGCGCGGACCCACTTTTAAAGTTTTCAAAATTAATGCACGTTTTTAAATGCTTACGTAAGTACATAGTTAAAGCAGGTTCGCGCGGGCCAACCGCTTTAACCCGCCTTGTCGCTATTACTCGAATAATAATTTAGTTATTTCCGCTTTTTATCGCGAGGGTTTAATGTTTGTACAATGGATAAGGAGGCATTGATTGCTGCCGTTTTTAAAAGACCCCTATTTGGGGCACGAGGGAGAACAATAATTCACTTTCTTTGAGTATCTTATAAGTTTTGAAATAGACGCTGATATTTTCCAGAAATTATTCTTTCGCGATTAAGAAAATGTACCAACTTTTTTTCTTTTGAGTTTAGTAAAAACAGAATCAAAACTAATCATATCGTCATCAGAAGACGAAATTTTGTTATAAGTTATAGACGCAACTGAAAAATTTGATCTATTTTTCTCGCTTTTACCCGTTTTCACTGTGTTACCATTCACGCGCGCGACAACCGCTCAGATTCGCGCGGTTTTCCCGTAAGCAGAAACCGCTTCCACTATGTTTGTTTCATCTTGGACTAGGAATAAAAGTGATAAGGAATATTTGAATTCCTATTTCCATTATGACTGGAATGTGTTGACTTCGCATAAAGTTGGGTAGAATTCTTTAGGCTATTTAGGGTGTGACCATTAGAAGCTGTTAATTATTATATTACGAAATGACACTTGTAAGTAGAGATTGTATTCCTATCTCCAGGCAACTAGAAGTAAAAAAGAAGAAGACGAATGGATATAAATTAATCGTAAATATATTTAAATAAACTGCTCGTCAAAAGTTAGGAATATAGAAAATTATGCTCATTTTCATAGTTGATTTTTTCGTGAACAGATTAACGGATTCCGCTAATTTTTTTTATTATTTTAGATTTTTGTTTAGTATTTACACATTTGTGCAAAGTAAAAGTGTATACCATTTTTATTCAGTTGCAATGCGAAGACAAAACCGTCTTAATTTTTACTTAGACTAGATTACATACAAATTAAAAAAAGAAAGGTCAAAATCCATTGAGTTGATCCGGAGATACAGAAAATTATATTCGTATGAAATTGCTTTTTCGGTATTTTAACTCGGTGGATTTGTAGGTTCCCCCTAGTAATCGTTTGAGCTACATTTTTGAAAAATTGTAGAGGGTGCTGTGAAGGTACAATGTTTGTGCAAATTTTTTAAGAAAAAATACAAATCCCATTATTTAAAATGGCATTAATGAGATTCCTTAATTATTATAAACAAATTAGCTGTGAATTAAAAAAACCATATGACTAACTTTGTCTCAAATGAACCCAGGCTAATTTTTTTATTTGAAAATTCGTGTTAAAATACTATCTGTTGGAATATATAAAAATATTGTTTTTACGGACAACATTTTTAAACTTGTTCTAAATGTTTATAAACTACAAAATTTCAAAAATTTGGCAATAGGATTTTTGTCTATACTAATTACTTTTTTATCTTTTTTTAATACATTTTGATACTATCAGTCTTCTACTTTCATTTGGCATACTCAGAATTGCCCAGTGTTCATTATTTTCTGTCTTATATTATTGCAAAATAAAGGTCTCTGGGATAAACAAATATAATAACTCTTAAACTAATTACTGGATCGGTCTCAAATTTTGAAGGTTTGTTAAGTACGCCAATACCCAACTTTGGGTGAAACAATAAAGTTCTAAGGAAATTTTAGTAAAAGTTATTAACAAATAACGATTTTCACTTATTTTGCAGTTTGCGTAGCAACAAATTAACTTTTTAACTTTCGAAAATCGGAATTTTGAAGGTTTTTCGATGTTCTAAAAAACTGAATTTTGTAATTTTATGTCAACTATTTAGATTTTGAATGGAGTGCAAAAAAACAAAAAATCGCGATTTTTGCACTAAATTGTTAATAAGTAAAAAACGGACGCGAACTCTAGGCAGGAAACAGGTAGGTTTTCTTCGTATATGTACTTATAGTTCTTTGTATATGTCTACAATGAATACGGCCGGTTTGCGCTCGACCGTTTTGCGCCCTTACCTGAAATCGACCTGTTTGCGCTTTGCAATTTTCATAATAGAAATATCTAACTACTATAGTTTCCTTAATCGGCCGATTTGCGCTCTCTTGCAATATAATTTTAATTTCATTCTACAATAATAGTCTGGTGAACCTACCTGGCTCAAAATCTGTGGGGAAGGAGGAAGACCCAACCCTTCGGTCCTAACTTAACTTTCGGGTATTTCCGCCTTTAGACATTAATTTTCGTAATATTATCAAGAACCACATACTTCAGTGAGATATTAAATTAAATTTAAATGTTAAAATAAAAGCTTATCGCAATTTTTACTATATCTACAGGCTACAAGCAAGTAATTAAAACAAAATTATCCATGTTTCTATATGTGTTTCTATAATGAGAATTATATAAAAAAATAGGCATTGAAATTTAAAAGCCGTGATTTTTTTAGCAGTATAAAGTGAGTACAAAGACATACATAAGATTTTTTTGTGTTTCCACCTTCCAATTTCTGTGCACATCATCTAGACCAGTGATTCCCAAAGTGGTCCAGGTGGACCCCCAGGAGTCCACGAGGGACTCAACGTGGGTCTACGTTGGCGTGAAATAAAAATGGGGGTTCACAAGTTGTAAGTGGAGGTCCATGAAAATTTTATAGTGATTTGGTATTTATTTAAACAAATTTCCATTTTTTTCGTAATATATCAATGGAAAAAATTATTTTTTAATAGTAGGGACACAAAAATGTCATTATAACGCATTATAATAAGTTATTTTGATTAAAAATTTGATTTTTGTGTAGAAAACGTTAAAATACCGTTTTTAATATTTTGCTCCGTTCCCAAAAAATATCTCCTTCGATTTGACTGAAAATTTGCCCACAAATAGCCAAAACACAGGACTTTAAGTGGTTAAAATTTTTTTTATAGTTTTACGATATAAAAAACGCGTGGAATAATATCAGAGTCAAAAATATAGGCGTCTACATCGAGTACAATTAACTCGGAAAGTATCGAACATATGAAAAAAATGGTTAAAAAAAATTGTAATAATTATTGTAAACACGATTTGTTTGGAACAATTTCAGTTCCTAAAATTTTTGTCGAAAAGTTGAAAATGGAGGAGATATTGAACAAAAACCACTGCTATCAAACCAATCAGGTCTTATGCTCGCGCCTTTACCGCATACGTACTACCTGAAATATTAATTTTAGCAAAAAATGAAAGAGATTAAAATTGTATAAAATTGAATTCTGCCCATTTTTGTATAGGTACATTTTTGTTATAAAACTAATAATAAACGAGATAATTCAATAATTATGCTCTAATTGTCACTATTTCCCCCCATAACTCGGAAAATATCGACGGCACAAAAAATTTATAATAAATGAAATTGCTTATAGGAAATCATATTTTCAACAATTTCAGTCCTTACACTTTTTGTCGGAAAGTTGTCGAAAAATGGCGGAGATATTGAGCAAAAACGGTTCTCCTTTAAAATCAAGACAGAGGCTAACGCAACAGCAGAATTCATTCGCGATTTTAAATTTACACTACTATTGACTCCCTAAGCTTAGTAAAATAGAATCTTGCTTGGGTAGCTCGGCATGCAAAATCAAATGCTAACCCGACTGGACTATATAATTTTTACTCTGATATTAGTACATGTAACTTTTCTTGTATTGTAAAACTATACAAATTCTTATAACAACTTAAAGTCCTGTGTTTTGACTATCTCTGGGAAAATTTTCAGCCAAATAGAAGAACATGTATTTTGGGAATGGAGGTAAATGTAAAAAAACAGTACCTATTCTACAAGTTTTCTACCCTAAAATTTGATCAAAAACATGTTTTAAATAAAGAAACTTGTTATAATACCTAATAATCACATTTTTGAGTCTCTTCTATTAAAACATTATTTTTTCCATTGATACTTTACGATAAAAAAATGCAAAGTTTAAATAAATTCCAAATCACTGTAAAATCGCTTGGAATGATATTTTGAAAAAAAAAAGAAGAAAAAGACGGTTCGACCTTCATTAATGTCTTATTTTTTCCACCCAAGTTCCCCCCACCTTCAGGCAATTTTCTAGACTCGCCAATGACGTACACAGCTACGAAATACCACTTCTGTTGGGGTTCCACCGAAACCAGTAAATTTTTTAAAGTGGTCTACGAGAAAAATTAGTTTGGGAACCTCTGATCTAGACTATATCCATTTTTTTATAGTTTTATGATTTTTTAAAACTAATTTTACTAGCCTAACCGTTACCTGATCGTTATGGTAGAATAAAATTAAACGTCGATTACAAGAGAGCGCAAAACGGTCGATATAAGAAAATAATTAGCTATACATCTCCATTAAGAAAGTGTTAGAGCGCAAATCGGCCGATTTCAGGTAAGGGCGCAAAACGGTCGAGCGCATACCGGCCGACACCGTCTACAATAACTAAAAAAGTAGTCAGCTACCTGGATCTTTGAGTGTCCCCAGAAAATCCTTATTACTCTGGACTATAGCATCTCGGACAAAATTACATGTTATATGATTTTAAAACTAAATTCAAAAACCAGAATAACGATTCTGCAGGTTTATGCTCCAACTGAAAAATAAACGATGAGTACTTACGAAGGCCCTAAAAAAGCTATAAATGATAATAAAGAAAATAAAATAATAATAATAATGGGAGATTTTAATGCTGATATTGGAAAAAAGATTGAAGATTCGGAAAAAAATATTGGAAACGTCAGATTCGGCACAAGAATCACAAGATGAGAAAAACTTATGGACTTCCTGGAAGAAGAAAACATGTATGTTATGAATGAAACCTAAGAGAAAGTGGACATGGATCGCACTTAAGGAAACTACCAAAAATAAAATTGACTATTTTGAGCGCGAGTGGATAATACCCAAGTATATTGAGCTTTATCCTATCCAAGTCTGGGCAGTTGCAAACAGCGTGTTCTACTATCTCGTGACCAGACTGACAGAATCTGCCATTCGTACTTTGTCAGTTACTTTACTGCTAGAAGGTGTTGTCAGTTATAAAAGAATAAAAAACAGCTAAACGCTGTAAAAATGAGTAGCCCATAGCCATTCTCATACAATAGTCCAGCTACAAAAGAGCCGATATGAATATTACGTGGCGACAAAATCTACTTTCATTTTGATGGAAAATAAAATTCTAGTTTTATTTTTAAAAATTTTTCCATATTATTTGTTAAATTTGAAGTAAAACGCGCCACAAATAGCAACTTTGAAAGAATTTTGAATCTATTTTGTGGCGCGTTTTACTTAAGAGGAAACAGTAGCAATCAACAGGTAGCCAAAACGCGTTCCAAGATTGCGGCTGTAATTTTGAATACTTTTTCGAGATATTTGGCACACGTATTCGTAATATAGTAAAGAATGGCGGTACAGAGCCCAATTTGAAAAATATATTAATATGTGGAAATTACTCTGTAATTAAGTACAATATTAGAAAAACGAGCCTGTACCGCCATTAAGGAGAACAAAAAGATACACTTTCTTCAAATAAAATTTTTTATCCGAGGCCTAGATTTTGTGTCATTTTGGAACTACTAAAATTTTTTATTTCATTAGTAGTTCCAAAATGACACAAAATCTAGGCATCGGATAAAAAAGTTTATTTGAAGAAAGTGTATTTTTTTGTTCTTCTTAATGGAGGTACAGGCTCGTTTTTTTAATATTGTATTTAATTACAGAGTAATTTCCACATATTAATATATTTTTCAAATTGGGCTCTGTACCGCCATTTTTTATTATATTACGAGTACGTTTGCCAAATATCTCGAAAAAATATTCATAATTACAGCCGCAATCTTGGAACGCGTTTTGGCTACCTGTTGATCGCTACTGTATCACCTTAATATTTAACAAATATTATGGAAAAATATTTCAAAATAAAACTGGAATTTTGATCTCCATCAAAATGAATTCCAGCTCTTTTGTAGCTGGAATATTGTATGTTTTTTCAGTTTTTTTTTCAAAGTTTTTTATAAATTAAATGTATAAAGTTGGATGTAATGTTTGTCGATTACAGGTTAAACGTTATAAATCGTCGCCTTTATCGCATTATCTCCCAAATGATCTAGTGGTTACGACACTAAACTTGTGATAGGACAATCAGAGTTCATATCCCAGCCATCATAATACTTTTTTTTTCAATATAATTTTTTGTGCCCATCGAATGTGTAATATATACCTCTTTAGGACTGTGGGACATAAGGGATAAAACATAACATTACTTACGATAGGTTTTATGATGATTAACATGTGTAGAGGGTAACGTTAATACTCTTGTGCCACATACAGTCCATTAACCTATATGCTGTCAATGTCCGGTTGTCATGTCACAGCTATCACTTGTGATTCCGTTTACCAAGTGCAACGTTTATCAAGTAGATGCGTACATGAGAACCATACATAACAGAATGAAAACAAATATTGGGATGGCCGGCAAATGAACTCGGATTGCCTGATCAAATTTAGCGTCGTAAACACTACAACTACATAAACCATTTCTGCGATCATGGTTAAATGGATTATACTTTTGGAGCTCGATAAATTCTAAACGACGTAACCGATTTTGGTCACTAAACATGAGTTTAAAAAGTATTGACAAGTAGTATCTGATGCATCTAACGTCAAGTATGATAACTGAAGGTATTAAAGGAATTCTTGAGCATGAGGAACCGTTTTTTTTTCTTCATAGGAAATAGATTTGATCATACTTATGAAGCCTAAAACTTAAAAATTCGTAGGTTGAGATTTTGAGTAATTGTCGAAAAACCAGAATTTTCAGTTTAGTTTTTCAGTTTTTTGGCTATACTGAGCCGTGTCTGATCATGACCGCTTATGCACCATTTGAAAGCTTAAGTCAACATGATTGATTTGGTGTGTTTGCGGTTTTCCTGTCTCTCTTTCACCTAACCTAAAAAGATTTTGTACCTAACCAGTCCTATAGGTGGCTTATGGGTGGTCAAAAGTAACAAACTACACCGGCTCTGAATCGATCCTGACCCTCTCTTGAAACACAGACAAAAAATTCAGATCGGTGTAACTTTTCCACACACATACACACATACCCACAAACATTTTCACCTTTTTAAATAGAAATTGGGTCATATTTCTGAGCTCAGTAACTTTTGAATAGTACAACCGATTTTCAAAATTGGGCATGCGTTGGAAAGCTAATGGTCAGTACTATCTGAAGCCGCAAAGGCAGGACTTAAATTGTGTGGGAGTTTTGGGAACGAGAACGAAAAACAGACCCTAAATGGGAAGGGCTGTAAAATCCACCCCTTTGGACCAAAATGGATGGTTGATATATGGATGGTTGACGTATGGATGGGTGAGTCTTTTCCTAAACTTTAAGATGGAATTTGTCCCAATTTTCATTTCAGTCAGCTTTAGAAAATGGAACATTTCATTTATATGTAGTGTCGCATGTAGGGGGGTTGTGCGCCACTGGCGAGAACTGCCGTTCTCTGAGAATTAGATGACACACATGTAGGTATAGATTGTATTCCTATCTCCAGGCAACTAAGACTAAAAAACAAGACAAATGTATATAAATTAATCGTAAATAATTTTATACCTACACACATGTGATTACTAAAATACGGAAATATCAATAATAAGATAAGATAAAAATTATTAAAAAAATAATTCAATTTAGTTAAGTACTTCATCGAGTTTTCGTGCTGGCATTCTGTAATTAGTAATCACCATGTTTGGAACAAACTCGAGGAAGCAACAGAAAGTTATATTATTAAAGTTTTTCGTAAAAGTCGGCTCTTTTTTTGGACTAACACCAAACACATGGAAAATGTTTCCGATTTTATATTTGAGTGTTTTTTTCGTTTGTACAGCTCTAACTATAATGTGCATTTATGAGAAGTTACACCTTAAAATGGATGGAAAATCGATCATGCATACAACTAATGTTTTTTTGCACGTATGTTACAATTTAGTTGTTCTTTACCAAACGCACAAAAAAAGAGATATTTGGAATGAATGTTTGGGCGAATTATTAAATATGGCAAAGGATTTGAAAATTAGTGCCAAACAAAAATATTTCAAATTAACAATTTTTTTAATCAAATTAGTATTATTATTCATAACTGTGCACAGCTTTGAATCGAAGGCAGAAGACTTATTTAATGTTATAGCAAACAAACAGTGGTTGTTTACTCATTATCAAATGTTGATTACTGTATACATTTCGATAGAAGCTTCTACCATTATATCGCAAAGTTTAAAGCAGGTGAGGAAATTATTAAAAGATAGCGTGAGGCACAATATTTATGTAATTAAATCAAACAAAAGAATGAATAAAATATGTGCACAATATTTAAATATAAGCACAACAATTACAAAACAAAACAATATTTTTGGACCAATCATAATTTGGTTTTTGGTTGTTGTATTTGCGCAGACTATCTTACTCTCCAGTTTGGCAGTACATAGTATACTGTATGGATCAAACAATTCCAAAAGGATACTGATTAATTTTATTCCTCTCATTTTGGTTACAACGGTAAGTAAATATTTATTATTTTTACTGAATTTGTTGTCAAAAATCTTGAGGATTGCACCACATAATGACATGTTACGCAAGGTCTTCTTTCACCTATTAGAGGCTTTGGGCACATTAGTAAAATGGGGCCCCTTGCCTATGATAAATCACTATTTTGCTAAAATATAAAAAGAACATACAGTGCACAGATTCTAAACGTACCGGTGGGGGTTGGCGTCTATGCGCCGTATTAGAGCAAGGACACACCAGGCGGCGCGCGTCGAGTCGACGTCGAGGCAGCTTAAAACACATGGCGCGGTGTAACAGCGGCAGCTATGCTACGATTTAAAGTATTTGTATTTCGTTGTTGCCAAATTTAGTCGCGTGTTGGCTGCTGTACGATACGATGTCTGAAAGTTATGACGGTTTGTCTTTTGTAATAAATGCAAGTTTACTTTATCTTAGATTACAGAAAAAAAGAAACGCAGATATTGGATACATCCTATCATAAAGGAACGAAAGCATAAGGAATTTTTTACACATTATATAACGAAATTAAAATAGTCTAGACCCAGAGAAGTTTTTTAATTTTACAAGAATGTCTAAAAAGTCTTTTCAGGAGTTATTAGTAAGTATTAAAGATCCATGTTCAAGAAATAACACCGTTATGAGGGAAAGCATATCACCTAAGAAAAACTATTTGTAACGCTAAGAGGCTGTCCATTCTATGGTACGCCACTGAGCAAATACAAGTGTTAAATTGATGCCCCTTTATTGGGAAATAGTAATGTTTCACAAATTAATATTAACAAAAAAATTATTCAAAATAAAGTCAAAGTACGTATCGAGAAAGACGAAAACCAGAATATACAAAACCGTAATAAGAGCAACAGTCACCTACGGATGTGAGACATGGATGCTAAATAAAACAGAAGAAGAAATGATAGAGAGTTGAGAACAGAATGTACTGAGAGCTATTTTCAGGGGAAAGAATACAGATACAGAAGACGGCTGGCTTAGAAGCACCAATCAAGGATTAAGGATGCTTTACAAGGAACCAAGTATAACAAGATACACAAAGTCATAAAGAATCAGGTGGGTAGGTCATGTCGAGGATATGGATAAGGAAAGAATTCCAAAGATGGTACTGCTAAGAAGACCAGTTGGGACTAGGAGACGAGGTAGACCAAGAAAACGACTACAAGAAAGTTTCAGGAATATATAGTATCGATGAAAATGATACACTGGAAAGAGAAGGCGAAAAATAGGATATAGTGGAGAACCATAGTTCAGCAATGTTTACATAGTATTATGTAAAATTGTAAATACAAGGCCTGTAGAGCATAACAAATAAAATAATAAATAAGGTAAGATAACTGTTTATTATCTTTATTTTTATGGAGTCAATAATTTTATTTTTATTAAAGTCAATCCTTCTGAGAAATAACTCAAGTCAAGTCAAACTGGTCAATGGTTACAAATTTGAAAATTCTGTTTGACTGTTTGTGGAATTAGTTTCAAAAAGTTTAAAAAATAATTTATTTAGTAGATTACTTTTTTCCAGATAGAAATGTGCCTAATTAAGTTGACCTTTAAGCTATAAGATAAAAAAATTAAAAATACAAAATATAAAAACAATTTGATATGTGAGTAAAAAAATCAAGTAAAAATATAGTTCGAGTCTGTAATTTCCATCATTAAACAAGATTTGGCAACACTCACAACAAAATTCGCTAGAAAACAGCTCAAACGTCTGTGTTGTACCATATATGATATGCCGTCGAAGTCGGAAAACCGACTGGCGACATATGGATTCTAGGATGGGTCGCGGGAACGTCGATGCAACGAAAATTTTAAGAGCGCCAGCTGTGTGTCACTGCATTAAAGTATAGTAAGGGATGCGTCGCTTTCGATATCTCAGCGGGGGTTCAGACGACGTACGCCGCTCCGTCTGTGTTAGAGCTTATAGTCGGTGTATGAGAGAGAAAGTATTCGAGATAATGAAATAACACATTTTATATTATTTGTTTTTTCATTATTTCGAATACCTACTCTCTCTTTCATACACTGACTATAATACTGAGCATAGATGCCATCCCCCACAGGCACATTTAGAATCTGTGCACTGTAGATAGATATGCAACGTTTTAGCTTTATTTTTATTCATTTACAGTAACAGTATGTATTATGAATAGATAACTAAAATACCGGAGGGACCGCAGACGTTCGGATACAATTAGCGTCTCTTTGCAAAGACAATGACGTCGACTTTGCAAAGCAACAAGACACTTACTCAACACACACACACTACACATTACACCTGACTTAGTGATAAGTTATACAATTACGTGGCTAAAGGTTCTAGTTCTAAACCAATGCCAGAATCAAAGAAAAAAAAAGATAACTAAAATAATGTAATACACAAAGTAATTAACGCATTAAACCAGGAGAATGGGTAACTCATTTCGAGAATCTATATAAAGACGAGAACGATAGTAATGAAGTACAAAGAAATTACCTACAAAACATTAACCAAGAATAAAGAGAGAATGACAACATCACCCAAGAAAAAGTACACGAAGCAATCAAAAGATCAAAAAATAGAAAATCACCAGGTCCGGACAATATACCAAGTGAATTAATTAAATACGGGGGTACAAAAACAATAGAAGAGATAACAACATTATTCCAAAAAATTGTAAACAACATGACAGTACCAGAGGAATGGAGAGAGTATAACAATACCCATCTACAAGAAAGGCGTAAAGACAGATCCTACGAACTACCGAGGAATTACACTACTCAATTCTACATCAAAACTATTGACAAAAATTCTATCCCAAAAAATATACAAGAAAATCGGTGTACCGGAAGAACAACAGGGTTTCCGCCCAAACAAATCTACAATAGACGCTATTTTCATCATGCGACAATTAGTTGAGAAATCAATAGAATTCGACAAGCCCATGTTCAGATGCTCTGTATATGAAACAGGCATTCGACAGAGTACGATTGAAGGGCGTGCTCACTATTCTTGGAAAGAAAAACATAAGGAAGGACGATTGAAGGACGTGCTCACTATCCTTGGAAAGAAAAAGTAGAAATCAAAATCAATGTCGGCATTAGACAAGGGGACAGCCTCAGTTCATGCCTATTTAATTTAATAATGGATGAAGTTATAGGTAGTGTTAACAAAATGAATCAGGGATACAAAATGGGTAACCGAACCATGAGAATACTTTGCTACGCAGATGATGCAATCTTAGTCGAAAACGAAGATTACTTACAACGCCTACTACAAAAATTTAAAATAACCGCCGAAAAATATAACCTGACACTATCCACAGAGAAAACCCAATTGATGGTAATATCCAATAACCCAATTAGATGTAAATTAGTAGTGGACGACCATATAATCGAACATTTAATGGATTGTAAATACTTGGGTATGGAAATATCTAGCGATAGGCATCTGTGGCAAGAAACAAAACAGCAGGCAACGAAAGCAGCAAGAATATCTGGTTTCTTGAGGGATATAATCAGGCGAAATAAATATATGAGCACCGAAAGCAAAGTCCCTGAACGTATCGCGAAATGGGCGAAGACACAGAAGCCCAACACCAAGCGACCCATAGGAAGACCCAAAAAACGATGGTACGAGAGCTAGAGCTCCGGATCTCAGCAGACGCTGTAACAAAAGAAACAGGACATAGTCCTATTAAAAGAAGAAGAAGAAGAAAGTAATTAGCATCCACGATTAATCCTTATAAGTGCCTATCTATACTGATTTAATAGGCACCCTTCTAGATTTGAGTTAAGCTAAATCATTAATCACATCTTTAAAATCTATATTTTCGAGCATTTTATATTTTATCGACATTATCGACAAACTGTTTAATCTCTTTTGAAGCACTGTTCTTCTTAATTTATTTTTTATTAATTTTAATTTGGAGAAGGAGCGTTCCCCACTGCAGTTTGTTACCATCATATTTAAAAAGAGTCTTAATACCATTTCTACATTAAGAAAGATGTCTTCAGTTTTGTTCTCGTTTAAAAGATAATATTTCCTGAATGCTATCAGTTTTTTCATTTTTACTTTGATTAATTTTCAAGTAGGTATTCTGTTAAATGCAGACATTAATAACCAGTCTGTTAAATGCAGACATAAATAAGGGGAAAATGTTTGTTTACAACACACGCTCGTTTATTTCGCTCGAATTTAAAAAAACAAACACACGAAGTCAAACACTATTTATTTTAAAGCAATTTAATAACAAATACATAACAATTAAATAAAGCAATAAAGTACTTAACAAACAAATTGAAACTACATACTTGTTTTAAAGTCAATAGCAAAAAAAATTTCAATGTAAAACGAATAATGTTTAAAATATTTTTATTTATTTATTTTTGTTT